>NC_134489.1:27647965-27665465 GCF_040206685.1 Ascaphus truei
AAATTGTGTCAGTGTCCAATTATTTCCAGACCTAACTGTATAAATGTTATACAATAAATAAACTTATGTCAAAAACGAATGTTGTTCTTACTAGGAATTTATTTAAAAAAAATTAAGTGGGGCTGGGGGCGGAGCTAGGTGGCGAGTAGATTTTTGGGTGATTTGTCAAGCACTATATATATATATATATATATATGTAACGGGTTTTCTGAACCGGCCTGACCCACCCAATCTCATATTGGCCCCTGTGGTCTAACCAGTCCCCATTACAGTGTGATGTCTGGTGGTGCACCTGTTGGCTACAGGACTCCTGAGTCTCCCGCATGATGTTGTGTGGGGATTTGCCAGCCCAGACAGGCAGCTGAGGTAGTGTGTTGAGTCCTACCTATATCCAGTGCAGCGCCTCCACCTCATCAGGATCCCGGCGTCCGCTTGGGGATAGTTCTGATGAGGAACTCCTCTGTGGTGCTTCTCTCTGTGCAATAACTCCACACTGGCACACGAGAGTGTCTTTAATCAGGATCATCTTTATTGGTACGGTGGGCCAGCTGCCCTCCACAATGGGGTGTATTTAGCCCTCCATTGTTCAGCTGCTTCCCTCTGAAAGGTTTCTCCTTTAAATTGGTGTGTTCCCTATCTCATAGCTCTTACATAACACTCCAACAGCTTTTCTCTGTCTGCCTTGTGCTGCCAGACTCACAGCTCTGCATCAGACTACTGCAACAATGTTGCAGACCTCCATGTGCCTCTTACTGAACAGAGGCAGCACAACAACAGGAACTGAACTAACTTTAGACAGTGCTGTGTCTTATATCACCTAGGAACAGGCACATCTCTGATGTCACTAACCGTGGACACACAGCATGTTGTCACTTCCTATGGGACATATGACACGTCACCAGGGTGTGAGGGCAAACCTCCATGATAACTGCTGGCATGCCCATAACTTACCAGGCCTTACTGTCAGCAGGAGAGATGACTGCAGCCATTTTACAGTATGGTTATATTCTCCCCCTGGTGAATCCCACCGACCCCGGCTGGGACCTAAATTTGAAGTACCTTTCTTCAGGAAGCACTGTAAAATGGAAAACACACATAACTAGTCACAACATTACAGTACATATCTTCATCATACATAGTAACAGATACATCCTAACTTTAGATGATAACAACCCGGATTACTCCCTGATGGAGTATCCATTACTGGTACTACCATACCCTCTTACGGTGGCCTACGCACAGCATGGTCCACTGGGTTTAGAGCAGCAATGCTGTAACCCTCTGGGTGACACTCCTCATGTAACCCGCCAGGATCCCAATCTTCTTCCCCTGATCCTTCCTCCTCATCAGTGCCATATCCCCTATCCTCACCAGTGGAACCCATCTTAAACTCAATTTCTCCCTCCATGAGGGGCTCAGGGACGTATGGGTGTTCCAGGCCATGCGAGTGTTTGTACTTGGCTATAATAGCCCTCTCGGCCCGGCTGCTCCTAGTCAGCTCTGCGTTCCCTGCCCTCCCTGGCAACACCCATGACAGGGGCTCGTCTGTGTCCACGGGGTCAGATAATATCCCAGGCCCCATAGGCTCTATATTATGCTGACATATCTGAAACCATCGTTCCTGCATCTCCCTCTTCCTCTGGGCCGGTGTAAATTCCCCCACCGCCCACCAATAGTCCACTACGTCCTCTTTCTGTAGTAAGAACCATGTGCGGTCCATCCACCCCACGTATCCCTCAAATAAGGGAGCCCACCATCGGGTCTCCTTATGTTCCTCAGACCCCCACTCTAGTGAGTCCCCCTCTGTATCCCCCCAAAGAAGATACCCCAGAGGTCCTTGATGAAAGAGGCCTAAACCACCTCTCTTGTTTGGAGCTATCCTGAGACTTAACTACGGCCACACTAGGTACCCATCGGGACTCGGATACTTTTCCCAACTGCCCTCCACCCCTCGACCCACCATCAGAGGCATAGCTGTTCAGTCTCTCCCCAGTCCGTTCCTCACCGATTCCCTGGGACCCTTCCGACACTCCCAAACTGGATGTGGACCCACAGGAAAAGGTGACAGGGACAGGGGCTTTAGCTAGGGCATGGGGTTGGGCATAGGGACAGGAAATGGCCATCCGTGGGGTTCCGACCCGCTCTCTGCCTTCGGATAGTCCCGTATCATTGTGCGGACATGCCGCTGGTTGGGCCTCACCCGTCTCAGCTCTCCTCGCAGCCTGCCAGCTCTTTGTTGACACAGGTGATCGGGAAGCACTGCCCGATCGCCGAGGCGTTGTGGTTCTCTCTCTGGTCGTTCTGCTACCTCTGCTGGAAATGACGTCATCACCGGAACCGGATACTCCGCCATCTTGCGATGGATCCCCATGCGGGATCTCTTCCTCCACAACGACATCCGCCGCCGGACGTGATGGTTCTGCTCTCCGCTCTGCTCGGGCCTGGGCTAGGCCTTCCTCCGCCGTTGCCACCACCGGCGCCTGTGGAGGGTAAGGATGTGTCTCACCGCTCCGTCGGCTCGGGATGGTTCTTCCTCCTTCCGCGCTGTAAGTCACCACGGCCGTGGGACTCCGCCACTCCGGTTGTCTCCGCACAGGAGATCTCGGCACCTCGAGACTCCGCTCCGCTGCGACACAGGTAAGTGCTGGTTCTTTTGCAGCACCGCTGTAGTGGTCCGCCAGTAGGCGCATCACCACCGATGTCGGGCTTGCCTGCTCCTCGTCCGATGAAGCAGACTCCGACGCTAGTAGTGGCAGGGGACCGACGGTGAGGTTCCGGGTTCTCACCGCGGTTATAGACCCCTTTCTCTCTAGGCTCCGTTGCGATCATTAGGAGCGATCCCCATTCTCCGGGATCAACTGGTTCGGTGCAGGCCGCACGCGGGGCTTCAGCCGTCAGCATGGCTGTGTCCGCTCCCGCCTTGACTACCAGGGAGCCTCCTGGCAATAAATAGGGATATACCCCAATGTCTATCTCGCTCTTTGTTGTGCTGGTTACGGGAGACACTTTGCACAGTGGTCTCTCCTGTTCCATAGATAACGGGGCAGGTGATTCCTTATCTCCAGCTTCACTGGTGTGGTCCGCCGGCTGGGGCATCACCACAGCTGGGTGTTGGTCATGGGAGGCACTAAGTAACTTCTCCCTTAAGACAGCCTGAACTTCAGCAGGACTCATAGTGATATAGAGTCCCGGCTCCTCCTCCTGGTGAACAGAAATGGCTGATGACTGCTCAAAACTCTCGCTCCCCCTGGTGGAATTTAAAGGAGGGGCGGCACACTCTTTCAAGGAGTGACTCTGGCTCTGCATGGCGTCACTCGGCTGGCGGGGGTGGGGTTTAGGTTTTCCCGCCAATCCCGGACAAGTTTCTGCAATTTTAGCATTTGCAGCATTTTCTGCAACTGGCTCACGCAGTCTCCCAGGGAAGCGGGAACCGCCATTTTGGGTTGCTCTGCTATCCATATTAGCAGCAGTTGTAACTTCGTGTTTCTCTATCTTCTCCACTAGCCACTTCCAGGAAAGGGGGTCACCCCGCATCCAAGAGCACCTCATCATGACCACAACAGGATGGTCAGGTATCGCTCCTCTTAGAAATTGATCACAACAGAACACATCCACTTCGGTGGCCGTAATATGATCCCTTCTCCGCATCTCCCACAAGACTGCTCCAATCCGCAGGAGGAACTCAGATAGCTCCTCTCCGTCTTTCTGACGAAGACTGTAGTACCGCTTCATCAATTGTCCCATGTCCTCTTTACGCACAACGGACTGATTGAAAATTACTACTGACTCCAACGCTGTCGCCATCTTGCGTTGCGGTGTTTGTTCTGATTGTATATGGAGCTCCTCTCTGCAGGGCAGCTGCCATACCGGTGCAATAAAGATTGCCCTGATGCACCACCTTGTGTACCTAATGTAGGCTGGACTCATGTTGCACTACCTCAGGCTAGGCTCACTCTCTCAATGTCTGCTGTATCTCCTTCCTCCCAGTCTGTGCTCCCTTCGGTAAGTGGTCTGGAATGGGCTAGAGTACTCTGGGGCTTCCATGCAGTACTTGGGCGTCTACCTATCTTGGTCAGCCTAGCGCAGACCCTCTCCAGGATTCCTGACCACGTTAACAGGCTATCCCTTCTGGCATCCTACCAACTAGCACTACCTCAAGGTGACTAGGACAGCTATAGCCCGGCTCCAAACCCCCAACTCCTTTCAGGCCCCTAGGTCGTCCCTGCGAACTGACAATTCGCCATCAGCCCCCTGACTACCCCTAGGTCCGTCCCAACGCAGCACAAAGTGGCAGCAGACACTCTCCCTGTTTCCAAGTGACCTAGCAAAAGCCTGTCCTGTTGACAGGTCTATCTCAGCAGCGCCTCCAAATGTAACGGATTTTCTGAACTGGCCTGACCCACCCAATCTCATATTGGCCCCTGTGGTCTAACCAGTCCCCATTACAGTGTGATGTCTGGTGGTGCACCT
Source organism: Ascaphus truei (assembly GCF_040206685.1). Taxonomy (NCBI): domain Eukaryota; kingdom Metazoa; phylum Chordata; class Amphibia; order Anura; family Ascaphidae; genus Ascaphus; species Ascaphus truei. Next base: position 27,652,436 of record NC_134489.1, read on the forward strand.
GTTGGCTACAGGACTCCTGAGTCTCCCGCATGATGTTGTGTGGGGATTTGCCAGCCCAGACAGGCAGCTGAGGTAGTGTGCTGAGTCCTACCTATATCCAGTGCAGCGCCTCCACCTCATCAGGATCCCGGCGTCCGCTTGGGGATGGTTCTGATGAGGAACTCCTCTGTGGTACTTCTCTCTGTGCAATAACTCCACACTGGCACACGAGAGTGTCTTTAATCAGGATCATCTTTATTGGTACGGTGGGTCAGCTGCCCTCCACAATGGGGTGTATTTAGCCCTCCATTGTTCAGATGCTTCCCTCTGAAAGGTTCATCCTTTAAATTGGTGGGGTCCCTATCTCATAGCTCTTACATAACACTCCAACAGCTTTTCTCTGTCTGCCTTGTGCTGCCAGACTCACAGCTCTGCATCAGACTACTGCAACAATGTTGCAGACCTCCATGTGCCTCTTACTGAACAGAGGCAGCACAACAACAGGAACTGAACTAACTTTAGACAGTGCTGTGTCTTATATCACCTAGGAACAAGCATATCTCTGATGTCACTAACCGTGGACACACATCATGTTGTCACTAGCTATGGGACATATGACACCTCACCAGGGTGTGAGGGCAAACCTCCATGATAACTGCTGGCATGCCCATAACTTACCAGGCCTTACTGTCAGCAGGAGAGATGACTGCAGCCATTTTACAGCATGGTTACATATATATATATATATATATATATATATACACATATAGAAAAGAGAGTAGCGCTATCAGTGTGTAAGTGTTAGAATGTCCAAAAATAGTGCTACTGCACCGACACACTTTATTCGAGCAAATACCCGGTATGTACCTGGCAGATACCTGGAATGCGCCGCTCCTCACCTCTGACAAGCCCCGTTGCGTTTGCCTTCCCATCCTGGGTTCATGCCTGGCTGACGGGCGGCTGATCTGTTAAATGATAATGATTAGCATTTAATAGGCTGCAATGCTTCGCGTGTCTACCAGATGGCATAAATTCATGAATTGTAATGCAGTATATATATATATACTGTGCAGTATTGCAGCCAGCGGGAATAAAATGCTTCAATCCCTGCTTGGAAAATACCTCAATGCACTCGGGCAGAAAACAGTCATAAACCTCAATACACCTGGGTATACCCGAATTCGTGGGACTAGCCGAGCTCGAATAAAGTGTGTCGCCAGTTGTTAGATCTCTACAGATCAGGTCCTTCTAGGGCAAGCAAAACCTTTTCTCCCGGGAGCTACTGAAACGCAACAGATATGGGATGCTTTCAATTAGCGTAGCATATACGAGCTCGGAGCTGTGAAAATTCAAGGAAGCTAGTGGTTGAATTGTCACAACTAAATTTTAATGATTCTCAAGCAGGTTTATATACACAAAGCAGGGACAAAAATACAGTTGTCATCTGTTACAAATATGGGTACACATCTAAATTTACATGTATCCTTCACATAATGCCTTTTCTGTAGAGCTTAAAACATTTAACTGCTGAGCAAGAGACATATACAATGGTGACTTATAAGGCAGCCCTATCCTCTGTTTTAACAATATTTTGACAAGCATTGAACAGTTGGTCTCAAGCTATTTACGATAGCCTCCCGTGAAAATAGCAAGGCCAGCGTATTCTTTTTAACCTTATCAATTCCAGAAGACAGTTTTAACCTTACATCCCCTCCTTTTGTTCTGAAAGAACAAACCAATTGACCAATCCCATTTATTCTTCTGCAAACCACTCAGGAGAGGAAAAACTCCAAGGAAGAAACCTCCAAGAGACCATGTGCCTGCAGAAACCTATCTCTTTTAGGTATCTCGTTTGAGATGAACATATGGGTGGTTGACGAGTACCAAGACTATTGGTATTTCTCGCTCTCTTTGTGGGAGGTATATACATAATGGTCAAGCTAGAAGCAGAAACATCTTTCTTTGGCAAAAAATAGAGCTGATTACACTTTTAGGCATCTAGATTAATTCATACACACAGAGTAATAAACCTGCGATTATCCTAATTCCGTAAAGAATTTAATTCCCAATACATCGAGCCAATTTTCAAGGCCAAATGTAAAATCAAACTCTTTTGTTTCCTCTCGCATTCTAGATTAAATTTCTGCTAGAGTATCCATATCATGGTGTAAACTTTTTGATTGGGTGTTAATATAAGAACGGCATTCTTTACCCACTAATTTACAAACCCCTCCTTGTGCTGCCATCAGATAACCCAATGCCATACAATTTTGCAAAACTACTGTCCTTATCTATTGCTGAACCTTAAAAATAGCGTCTTTTAGTATCATGAAAAACAACATTTATATTGACTACTGAAAAATCCCCTTTTGCATATAAATCATACATTCCTAAAAGGGTATTAGACCTCCCACTACTCTCTTAACTGAGCTATTTTTAATAATTAATGCCTTTCAATTTCGTATTCTTTGCTTAGGTATGATGAACATTATTTAAATTCTATTTCTGATCATAAGTGGGGGTTGGTGTGGGTTAATATTTCCTAGGAGCGACTGCCCAACACATACATCTTACATACTACATTTACTCAGAATATCGGAACAGACAAAATGGCTGCCATAGGCAAATTGGTTGACTTGTGATCCTTTCCTTGTGGTTGACACACGCCCTTGGGTGACCTCCCCACCTTCCTCTTTTCCAATCTTCTCAGCCCCCTCTTCCTTTAGAGACAGTCTTTTTAAAGAACAGTTAACCATATCATAGTCCTGCCGGACCAAAAAAATAGTCCCATAGTACATAACTTGATTCCTTTCTGGCCACTGTATCGGCCCAGTTGATTTCTTTTTTTTCGGTCTCTTCTTCTGGGGGACTGCTGATATCTTCATCACCAAAAAGAGACATAGCATCGGTGGGGGGGTTGCAACGCCCTTCAGGACCAAAGTTTTGCTGTTCATAACACAGAGAGTAATGAGTAGGACAGACACACATACAAAAACATCCACTAGCTTCGCTCCCAGCGAAATAATCTAACCACCAAGTCCCAACAAATCCCAACCCTCATCTCTACCTTCAAACACTGGAACCACTTTCCCAAATATCCTAACCTGGTCTAGTTGCAGGATAATAATTTATCTATCCTTCTATCACAGAGTCAATAATTTCCCTAGGGTAAACTTGTATTTCTACTCCCTTCATAACCAATTTCTTATATATATAGTTCTACAAATATCTTATAGCATCTTGTCTTTTTCCAAGGGGTTAAATATAACTCTCGTGTTCCTGGGGTGCAATTTATTGGGTATGTATAGTACATTGGTATAGATTGCACCTAAGATGTGGGCTTTGTTTACCAGGATTCCATTATATAACAAAATATTCTTGTTACTACCTTATCGTCTTCATGTGGACACCACTTACAGTATATAAACCTAATAGAATAAACATTGTAATTAAAATAATAAAACCTGTAAAAAGAAAGGTTATTAAAAAGTTCAAAGTTCATATGTTGAGGTCTGATTTTTCTTCCTATGAACTTTTCTCCTTTTTTTTTGGTTAGTGCCGGGTTTTCTTATGAACCAAAACACCAACTGAGAACGGCTGTGTCTTTAGGCCATCCCTCCTTTGTTGAGGTTTAATTTTGAAGCGACTGTGGGTGCACTTGTGTAACATGGATCCAGGAAAAATACTCTGATTGGGTAGAATCTGGAATGGGCCTCTCCACTTTAGATGAAAAGCGCTTTTGCGTCACCTTTATCTTCATCTAATTGGAAGGACTGCACCTGGACATGAGACACTCAGACAATTGCATTAGTTTCACACAATAGATGCTGATTAAAATCGTCTGTTTAGAGCATAATCATACAACATTAAATCTACAAGGTACCTAGGGTGACCATTGGTCTTCCCATGAGAGAAAATTATATCTGATTGTCACATTAGGCTAGGCCAAATACACCTTTATATTTAAGGGATCAATCACAAGGCAAAACAGGCAGAAAAATAAACGGTGGTTCATTCGGATAAGACCTTGAAAACACAAGAAACAGAGAATATACTTTGGGGGACCTTATACTTATTAGGAAAATAACTTGGGGAGATTTGGACTCGAAATCCAGGAGTCTGGGGGGCACAGGGAGGCCCTGGTGTAATTCACACTGCGTTCCGTCAAATCATGCCTGCTTTCTGGGGAAAATTAAGTGACTAACAGCACTTTGGCCCCACAACTCCTGCAACCAAAATAATTATATTTCCACCCAAATATCCTCCTAAAACTGACACACAAGAAATTTCACAGTTCCGCTAAGGGAATATGACATAGAAAATAACAGGGTCAGTTCACTTTCAGGCACTCCATATCTGAGCTGGGGCATTGGAATGCTTATTCACATGTAATTCACATGCCAATTCACATGCTAATTCACCAACCTGGGTTTAAATCACAGGACAAACACAATGCATTGCAGGCTTAGAACACATAAAACCAACATGTAGACACAAGAGCTTGCACTCCACTATTTGCACCTATCATGTGGGGTTCTAAAATCTTCTCTTCTCTAAGATACCAGCTAAGAATACTTTGCTTGGCAGACAAGACAGGCCAAAATATCACCTCCCTTTCCCCTCATGTGACAGGAGACTCTGTTCTCATAAGCATATTCTGTGCAGCTATTTCTCATAAGGGGCCACCCATACAAGGCAATCCACTTATAAGCTTGCACAGACAGCTGCAGGCCCATGAGGCAAAGGGAATACACAGAGAATGCATTAACTAGCCCACTGGCAGTTAACCCTACATACACAGTTCCTAGTTTATACCCATGTGGGGGTATAAAAAGGAAAAATTACAGGCAACCTAGTAAGGTACAATATTATGTAACCATGCTGTAAAATGGCTACAGTCATCTCTCCTGCTGACAGTAAGGCCTGGTAAGTTATGGGCATGCCAGCAGTAATTATGGAGGTTTGCCCTCACACCCTGGTGAGGTGCCCTATGTATGGATGGGAGTGATTGCACCGAGGGGTGCACCACAGAGGAGTTCCTCACCAGGACCATCCACAAGCGGACGCTGGGATCCTGATGAGATGGAGGCGCTGCACTGGATATAGGTACGACTCAAGTACAGTACCTCAGCTGCCTGTCTGGGTTGGCAATCCCCACACACCATCATGCGGGAGACTCAGGAGTCCTGTTGCCAACAGGTGCACCACCAGACACTACACTAATGGGGACTGCTTAGACCACAGGGGCCAATATGAGATTGGGTGGGTCAGGCCAGAAAATCCGTTACAATTACACCCAAGAGCCAAGAGCTGACACTCTCAGCCCTTGCCATATGGTTTCAGGGGTAGCCAGCAATAATAACAGCAATAACACCCTCCTTTTGTTCACTTGTATTACATGTGAACAATATCATATAAAGGATAACAGCATTTAAAGCATAACCTTAATGGAATTGCTTGATGTATAGCAAAAGTAACCTAAAACCTTTGGGTATAAAATTTTCATTAAAAAATCTCAAAAGAACCCTACTGAATATAAATATAATCTGCTATAGTCTTCTGACAGAAACTTTTAGAACACAAAATAGCATCTGATTTGCTGAAAGAACAACCTGTAGCATAAAAACTTATAGACACAGATTTAAAGGTGGGACACATTTGAGAGAAAAAGATGGTTAAAAATGATAAAATATTAAATATTTGATCAACTTTGCAGAAAAATAATTCCATAGAGAACCCTCTAGTATATGAGAAGGAGTGGCTCAGTGAGCAACGACACCGACCGGCACTGAGAGCTTGAAGCAGGGGAGCCTGGTTCAATTCCCAGTGTCGGCTCCCCGAGACTCCGGGCAAGTCACTCCATCTCCCTGTGCCTCAGGCACCAAAAACGCAGACTGCAAGCTCCACGGGGCAGGGACCTGTGCCTGCAAAAATGTCTCTGCAAAGCGCTGCGCACAACTAGCAGCACTATAGAAGAACATGCTATTATTATTATTATTATTAGTATACTGGCAGACCTGGTCAGGGGCCGTTTTCCTTGTCCGTTGCTTTACTGCTATTTCGGGGTCTGCACACTTATACATGGCTCAGCACTAGAGTTTCTGTGCTGATTACATTGGACTAGTGGTTACTTTATCCACTTCACTGTTCGCACTGCAAGACACTAGTTTAGTGATTCTATGCAGTTCATCAGTGATCCAGAACATTACATTGTGTTCATACTATAGGGTCTGAGCGTTTAATGTTTGTTTTAATCCCCATTTTACACGGATATTAAAGATTTAAGTTTTAACCACTTCGTTACCCACCCACCAGGTGTTTAGAGTGCTCATTTTGGGTTACTGTCCTCTGTTTATTTGAACTCTATATTAATCAATTTACACCTTTTTCCATTTCAAGCCATATAACAAGCTCAAATAACTCTCTGGGCTTCCTGCCAAAACCTTGTAACAGAAAAAAATGGTTAATTACTGGTTACTGCAATACAATTTGGGACAGCTTGAAATATGCAGCTCTTCACACAGCCCGACAATGTTTCTGGTATTCAAAAATTAAAACTGGATCTTTGTTAAACAGAAAATTGTAGGCTTTAACGTATACTTTTAGATAGTTTAGTTACTGGTTATACACAAAAAGAGCACAGAGCGCAGATACAAAACAAACAGAATTTTATGCTTCTTTCACACATTCAACCAGTTTTTACAAAAAAATAACAGACACATATTTTCTTACCTATTTTAATAAATAGGAAAACAAAACAGTTTGATCCTGCAGAATAAATTAATAAAGATATCCCTTTTTTTTTTTTTCTTCATATCATAATTAACTTATTTTTTATTTTTTTTAAACTAATTTTTAAAATGCTGAGCTTCTAGTTAGCTTTGTGTCTAGAATATATTTCCCCTGTTATTCTATATAAGATATTCACCTGATTTTATCTGTGGAGATTTAGAGGAAAAGAATTATAATTCTGGTTAAGGAAATAAATCGCCTGGCCAGTACGATAAACATCCTTATTATTCCAGTGACTGGACTGTTTACAAAAATAATTCATCCTTTCTTTATTCTTTTTCTCCACAGATACCCAAAACTTTAAATTAGTTTATATTATTGTGGTGGTGTACACCTTTTAAAAATTAAATTTCAATCATGAGCAATTAATTATATTCTTATTTTAGAATCATTTGCAAGTACTGAATAGTGATTTTGTATACATACAATAAACCAGTATTCTTATTATTCAATGCAAATAACACTTTCACATAGATAGAATTCACCCAGATTCTTACAAGCACACATACAGGGATTACTCAATCAATCAACCTTTTTTTTTTACCATATCCATACTTAAAAATAAAACATTCTGAGGGAAAAAGAAACCTATACCTGTTATACTCTTGTTTTCCACTTTTCAATTCAGACAGGAAAATATTATAAATTTAAACTTAATATATACTCATACTCAGTTAATGTTGCACAAATAATTTGAGTTTGCATGTTCGTTTTTCCTAAGAGGCATGCACGATTTTTAGTACATTCCTATGCCTGTGTAAAAATAGCTGGAGGAAAAAAGGTGGGGGCTACTTGCAGCTGCTTATTACAATACATACAGGCGAGAGAGAGAGACAGCTGATTTTGCCACTAACAGCAAGGGAGAGGGCTGACAGGTTAGTGTAAGTTCATTAGATGACAAAATGTTAGTGCCCATAATGAGTTTATACAGGAAAGAAATCTTAACACTTTATGCGCACGTATTAATAAATCATTATTAACTTAACTTTAAACAATACTTACCTTCACTTAACTTTAAACAATACCTTGACTTAACATTAAACAATCCTTATGTTAACTTAACTTTAAACAATACCTTGACTTAACATTAAACAATCCTTATGTTAACTTAACTTTAAACAATACCTTGACTTAACATTAAACAATCCTTATGTTAACTTAACTTTAAACAATTTTAACTTAACTTAACTTAAATTGCCACGCTATTTGAAATCATATACTGTCCGTTTTACTTATCAGGGACTTACTGTACACTTGATTAAACAATAGGGACCCACCCTTTGTTACATTAATCACAGACTTACCCTCGATAAAACCAAAGGGACTCTCACCCTTTGTTACATAAATCGGGGACTTACCCTTGATTAAAGGGACTTACCCACGATTAAACAATAAGGACTCTCACCTTATGTTCTTTTGCCCTTATAAATTTAGGTTGTTTAGTTTCGCAGAGGAAAAGGTGAGAAACAAATAAAAAGAATCTTTACTCACCCTTTTTCCTGTGCGAAATTCCACTTCTGTCACCAAAACTGTTAGATCTCTACAGATCAGGTCCTTCTAGGGCAAGCAAAACCTTTTCTCCCGGGAGCTACTGAAACGCAACAGATATGGGATGCTTTCAATTAGCGTAGCATATACGAGCTCGGAGCTGTGAAAATTCAAGGAAGCTAGTGGTTGAATTGTCACAACTAAATTTTAATGATTCTCAAGCAGGTTTATATACACAAAGCAGGGACAAAAATACAGTTGTCATCTGTTACAAATATGGGTACACATCTAAATTTACATGTATCCTTCACATAATGCCTTTTCTGTAGAGCTTAAAACATTTAACTGCTGAGCAAGAGACATATACAATGGTGACTTATAAGGCAGCCCTATCCTCTGTTTTAACAATATTTTGACAAGCATTGAACAGTTGGTCTCAAGCTATTTACGATAGCCTCCCGTGAAAATAGCAAGGCCAGCGTATTCTTTTTAACCTTATCAATTCCAGAAGACAGTTTTAACCTTACACCAGTGTATGATTTATTTGTGTTATGAAAAAGTGTAATGGTGAAAATAAAAATTAATAAATATAATGGTGATGTATATATAACAAAAATAAGTTATATATAAAAAAAAGTTAATTAACACAAAAAATGTATATATATGGATAAAACAGTGTCAGGTGAAAAAATAAAAATAGAAAAGACCAGTCCAATATAGTAGATGAAAACAAGTCCAGAAAGGTGTTCCAGTCACTGTATGGAGAGGCAGCTTCTATATGATCTAGCCAGATCAAAGGAATCTACAAGAACAAGAGAAAAAGAAGCGCCAGCTCCATAGCATAATACTGTATGTAAAAGACACAAATTTATTCAAATTCAAGAGAGGCCGCCAGGACATGCACTCTCTTCAAATAATTAAAAACATTCATTTGAGACAATCTGTAAGCTTCCAGGAACTGTGAGAAGGGGAAGGTGCAGCCAGGGTATGATCACAGCAATAATGCTATACTGAAGGTGTATAAGGCAGATACTTATCAGTATAAGATGTCAGCAGGAGTAGAGAGGGGAGGGATGATGTTGTCCACTCCAGTGGAAGGTATATCTGGTATCCAGAGGGCTGGCACTCGTGGCCTCGTGGCGCTTGGATGGACCCTTCAGCGCCACAAAAGGAATGTCCACACTGCACAGTATAGGAGCGCCACCCCAGCAATGCAGCTAAAACTGCCTCTCTCCTCTCACTCTGTGTCCGACAGAAACGCTGATTCTTTCCCACATGTGGCTGCTGCAGGTTCCACACAAACACTTCCTGGTAAGCAGATGATGTCAGTGCATCATGCGTCACGACGTCTGACGGGTTTCATCACGTGAGTGACTTCTTCAAGGGATGATTGGCTGACAATCTCTCCGTCTTTTATTCCTAACCAGTGATAGTGCCAGATTGAATCCGGCTGTGACAGGGAGGTTGCAGCCAATCATGTCGTGAACATGCTCAGTAAATCAGTGCAACTGTGTAACGCCTGTATGCCCGCAGACCTGGCCAGTCCCCAGTACTGAGGTGGGTATGGGTATAACACGTACCCACAGCAGTGAGGGTGTGCCCAGAGTGTGGTAAGATGTGTTGCCGGGCCTGGTGAGAAAAGGGTTAACGATATACTTGCTGAGTCCGGGGTGCCAGAAGTCGGAGGGTTAATGTCCAAGGGGCAGGGGCAGGAGAAAGCAGCGTAGTGAGGTCCAAAGCAGAGTCCAGGGGTAGAGAGGTACACGTAGTCAAGCCGAGCCGAGATCAATCCAAGGGAATCCAAACCGAGGCAGGAACAGGAACAAGGCGCTGAAACAGAGAGCTTGCAAAGTCAATGCACACAGGAGCCACAGAGAAGCTATGCTGAGCGACGACGGAGAGGGCAGACTGGGGTTATAAGGGAAGGAGGACCAATGGTAGCAAGGGGTGGAGCGGAGGCCTGGCTGAGTGCTTGTAGTGATAGGTCCAGGTGAGCAGGGAGGGAGACAGGGGAGTGATACCTGGTAATAGCCTGCAGCCGATGGGGGGCGGCGCCAGCAGCACGGGAGGGCAGGTAAGAGGACCGGGTGCTCGCGCCTCCTGTAAGGCTGCCGTGCGTGCGGCCCGAACGCATGCGTGCAGATGTGGTGTGCGCCGCGGAGGAATGGCTCGGCCTGGGAGAGGTAAGATGTTGAGGGAGCGGGGAAACGAGGCAGGGAGCCGCCGTGGGGCCAGAGGTGACGGGGATCCGCTGAGAGGCGCGTGTCCCCTGATCCGTTACAAACTGTTACATAATACAGATAAGTGGAAATACAAAACACACCATTGTCTGAGCATGGATGCGATTGTCAGTAATAACAGTAAAAACATATAGCACTATCTACTATATATTTTTGAAAGCACTGTATGTCTGCGTCCCAAGGGCCAATCGCATAGCACCTTTGGCCTGTCACTCCGGCTCAGGCCATGCCCACCCCCTCACACCTCTCAGTGGCCTGAGGCGGAGTGACGGGCCACACACACACACACACACACACAAACACACACTCCGCCCCCCCCCATCACGTGCGCCGCCCTGCACCGGCTCCGGACAGGAAGCGCGGCTCTCCTACCCCAGCCGCTCCCTTACCTCCCCAGCGCTACCTCCCCCTAAGGTAAGTCTCAGCGGGTCCCGCCTCAGCTTATGGCGCCAGTAACTCTCCGCGCAGCCTCGCGCCTCAGGCCCACACAGGGCGCTTCCTGCCGCCGCCTGCACGAGCCTCACTCAGCCAGACGGCACATCGGGGGACCAAGCGGGCGCCACGGGGGGGGGGGCGAGCCGCGAGTCACAGGGAACAGGGGGGGGGGGCGAGTCACAGGGAATGGGGGGGGGGGCGAGTCACAGGGAACGGGGGGGCGAGCCGCGAGTCACAGGGAACGGGGGGGGAGTCACAGGGAGGGGGGGGGGCCGAGTCACGGGGGGAGCACCAGCTGAACCAGCAGGGGGACGGACGCACGGATTAAATTATGACAATACATATGCCCACTGCTCTCCACCCCCCCCCACTCCCCTTTCCCCCCCCCCGCTCCCCTTTCTCCCCCCCCGCTCCCCTTTCTCCCCCCCGCTCCCCTTTCTCCCCCGCTCCCCTTTCTCCCCCCCCCGCTCCCCTTTCTCCCCCCCCCGCTCCCCTTTCTCCCCCCCGCTCCCCTTTCTCCCCCCCCCCGCTCCCCTTTCTCCCCCCCCTCGCTCCCCTTTCTCCCCCCCCCACTCCCCTTTCTCCCCCCCCCACTCCCCTTTCTCCCCCCCCCACTCCCCTTTCTCCCCCCCTCCCCTTTCCCTCTGCCCCCTCCCCTTTCCCTCCCCCCCTCCCCTTTCCCTCCCCCTTCCTCCCATTTCCCTCCCCCCTCCCCTTTCCCTCCCCCCTCCCCTTTCCCTCCCCCCTCCCCTTTCCCTCCCCCCTCCTCCCCTTTCCCTCCCCCTTTCCCTCCCCCCTCCTCCCCTTTCCCTCCCCCCTCCTCCCCTTTCTCCCCCCCCAATCCCCTTTCTCCCCCCTCCCCCGCTCCCCTTTCTCCCCCCCGCTCCCCTTTCTCCCCTTCCTCCCCCCCTGCTCCCCTTTCTCCCCCCCCCCCCACTCCCCTTTCTCCCCCCCCCCCACTCCCCTTTCTCCCCCCCCGCTCCCCTTTCTCCCCCCCCCGCTCCCCTTTCTCCCCCCCGCTCCCCTTTCTCCCCCCCCCCCCGCTCCCCTTTCTCCCCCCCCCGCTCCCTTTTCCCTCTCCCCCCTCCCCTTTCCCTCTCCCCCCTCCCCTTTCCCTCCCCCCCTCCCCTTTCCCTCCCCCCCCTCCCCTTTCCCTCCCCCCCTCCCCTTTCCCTCCCCCCTCCTCCCCTTTCCCTCCCCCCTCCTCCCCTTTCCCTCCCCCCTCCTCCCCTTTCCCTCCCCTTTCCCTCCCCCCTCCTCCCCTTTCCCTCCCCCCCTCCCCTTTCCCTCCTCCTCCCCTTTCCCTCCCCCCCTCCCCTTTCCCTCCCCTTTCCCTCCCCCCTCCTCCCCTTTCCCTCCCCCTCCTCCCCTTTCCCTCCCCCCTCCTCCCCTTTCCCTCCCCCTCCTCCCGTTTCCCTCCCCCCTCCTCCCCTTTCCCTCCCCCCTCCTCCCTTCTCCCCTCCTCCCCTTTCCCTCCCCCTCCCCCCTCCCCTTTCCATCCCCCTCCTCCCCTTTCCCTCCCCCTCCTCCCCTTTCCCTCCCCTTCCCTCCCCCTCTCCCCTTTCCCTCCCCTTTCCCTCCCCTTTCCCTCCCCCTCCTCCCCTTTCCCTCCTCCCTCCTCCCCTTTCCCTCCCCACTCCTCCCCTTTCCCTCCCCCCTCCTCCCCTCCCACACCCTTCCCCTCTCCCACACCCTTCCCCCCTCCCACACCCTACCCCCTTCCCCCCCTCCCACACCCTTCCCCCCCTCCCACACCCTTCCCCCCCCTCCCACACCCTTCCCACCACCCTTCGCCTTCCTGCCCGCCTTCCTGCCTCCCCGCCTCTGCTTTCGCGCCCACCCGCCTCTGCCTTTCACCCGCCCTTACTCCGCCCGCCTCTGCCTTTCACCCACTGCCTCACAGCCGCTGCATGCATTCAACAGACACCCGCCACACTCGACACATACCTGCCGCCACACACACCTGCTGCCTCCCGCCCCTACGCACCGACATCACTGACCCACCGCCTCACACCCTAGCAGGACCCCCACTCACAGACAGCACTCACAACCCATGTGCCACCCGCCGCCTCACACCCTAGCAGGACCCCCACTCA
>NC_134489.1:27672965-27726458 GCF_040206685.1 Ascaphus truei
TATATGTATATCTGTTATACACTTTGTTATGTTTCAACAGCTGGATGTACTAGCTAAGATTATATAGTGGATATATGTGCTAAGCAACCATGGGCACATATATGTATGGGGGAACCTTTCTAGACAAATAACATCTTATCATCACATTATATTAGGTTTCTCCACTCAATCTCATGTCCTTTGCTTGCCATTCTATATCCACTCTATTAATTCACCATCATCAGCTCCCTAAACAAATCAGGATGTTGGTTTGACTATACATATGTCAAGTGATAGTTTTTATTTACCCCTTCTGGTCGATTAACATCATTTAGGACAGAGTAAGACATGGGGGTTCTACAAATATGTTTTCTTTGTTAATATATATTTTAAGTTTATTGATTTTAATAATGTTATGTGTTTGTATTTCACAGCACACTATGTGTTCACCCTCTGTGCTGCGCATAATTCTGCGCTCTGACTTTTCATTCTCCCACCCCGCACTTGGGGTATTCTGCGAGCCTCTGACGCGATGGTTGGTATTGCGCAAGCGCACTCCGCCGATGGTCCGGAGCTCACTGTGTATGCTCCCACTGTGGGGAGGGACTAGTGTCTTGCAGAGCGCAGTTGCGCGTGCACTTAGAGCCCCAGTGAGGTATACAGTCAGGGCCATTTGATGACGCGCTCTCCCCACGCACCACGGCCTCCATTGACATTGAGGACTCTCCCTCAGTTGGTTACTGCGCAAGTGCGTACTACTGGGGGTTGCTAGACCACGCATGTCTCCGGATTGGTAGTTGGGGCGGAGTTAGTCACTGTCGTCTCTGTGTCTGAATATAGTGATTAGGTGTATACACATCAGAAGACCATTAGCAATCAAAGTGGGTGGATCGCATGTGAGCTGTGAGTATTGGCTGGTTATGTCAGTTTGTGTCTATATATATATATGTTAATAAAGTTGTGATATGTATACCTTGAGAAAGCGCTCTGTGAAGCGTGAAACGTTGGTAGGACTCTCCATTGCCCTGTTTTTCCATGACCAATAAATAATCTTTTTATGGGATACGCACCCTCCTTTCTACTTTTTTGATACCTACAGTAGGGCTCTTCCAGTTTTTCTCCTCCAATAGGAAGCCGAACCTGATGACCTCAGGGCTCCCTATTGGCTCGCAGGACGGTAGAGCTTTGAACAGTGGCCATTATGTGATCCTTGGTAGCCGGGGGGCTACCGGCGCCTACTATGGAGTTAAGTATCTTCGGAAACAGGGGGTGTCCCCAGAGCGGAAATGAATAAGGTACAGCTCCAAAGAACCCCGCGCCAATCATGAGGTAAAAAAAAAAAGAGCGCTTGGCTAGCGGCTTTCATTCAGTGCACTATCTTGCGGATTCTTTTTTTTTTGTATATTATTTGCCCCTGGTTGCACCACAGTAGCATTGCTGTGCCAGAATAAGACGTGTGACACTAGTTCTCCCATTTGTAATTTACATATTAGGTTGTAGTCGGACACAGAAACCGGGATGAAATATGTGTGTGTGTACAAGCACAATCATGCTCTATATTATTTAAAAAAAAAAGCATTTTTGTCACAACATTAGGGCTTCTGGCACACAGGGCCGGTGCTGTTAATGGTACAACATAAGGGCACTCTAAAAAGGTTCATCCTCATTTGCCATTCAAAATTAAACCAACCTGAAAATAGCTGCTCTGTATTTCTCTCTCACAAACGCACTGACGTCATCCGCTTACCAGTGTGTATGTGGAATCTGCAGCAACTACATGTGGGCTAGAGCTGGCGTTTTTGTCTGAAACTGAGAGGAGAGAGGCAGTTTTCAACTGCATTGCTGGGGTGGCGCTCCTACACGGTGTTGTGTGGACACTCTTTCTGTGACGCTGAGTTCCATCCAAACACCACGAGTGCCGATCCCTTGGATTCAGTTACACCACCACTGAAGAGGAGAACATCATCTCTCCCCTCTTCTGACCTGATGACAACTCCACTGATAAGTATCTGCCTTGTACACCTACATTATCAGTAATACGGCTCCAACTATACCCTGGCTGCACCTTCCCTCTTCCACAGTTCCTGGAAGCTTACAGATTGTCTCCAATTAATGTTTTTAATTATTTGAAGTGAGTGCATGTCCTGGCGGCCTCTCTTGAATTTGAATACATTTGTCTTTTACATACAGTATTATGCTATGGAGCTGGCGCTTCTTTTTCTTTTGTTCTTGTAGATTTCTTTCATCTGGCTAGATCATATACTGTAGAAGCTGCCTCCTCATACAGTGATTGGAACATTCTTCTGGACTTGTTTTCATCTACCTTATTGGACTGGTCTGTTCTATTTTTATTTTTTCACTGGACACTGTTCTATTTATATTTTTTGTGTTATTTATATATAACCCATTTTTGTTATATATATTATTACCTTTAATTTGCATATTTTATTTCACATTACCACATTTTTACAACACAAATCATTATTGCATTATTTTAGAATGCACCAACACACACACTGATAGCGCTACTCTTTTTTCTGTATGTATATATATACATATGTATATATATATCTATAATAAAAATCTTACTCGGTTTATATGTTCCATAGAAGGAATTTGACTGCAGATAGAAACCACTTTAGATCGTATTGGTTCCTCACATTTGATTCCCTTATTGTATATACGCCTCTACCACCTGTCAGGAGAATATCCCATGCATCCACCACCCCTTCTGCAAACTACTATAACGTTTTAGTATGTAGACCAGGGTTGGCCATCTTCAGTCCTCAAGGGCCACCAATAGATCAGGTTTTAAGGATATCCCTGCTTCAGCACAGGTGGCTCAGTCAACAACTGAGCCATCGCGCCACCTGTGCTGAAGCAGGGATATCCTTAAAACCTGACCTGTTTGTGGCCCTTGGGGACTGAAGTTGGCCAACCCTGATTGGTTCACACCTGATGAAAGGTCCATATGGGACCTGAAACATTGTCTTTCCACTGTTCTTGGCTGTCACATTAAATGGAGAATTGCATTATGAACTTGTGAGTAGAGCTCTACTCTATATCTCTGTCTTAGAGACCTGCACTTTGAAGAAATTGTTTGTCTATCTTGTGTTGGCTGCACTCACTTGGGAATTGCGCCCCTGATTTTGACGAGGGGTGCGCAAACTTTTAAGTTCGCGCCCCCCTTCCTTACCTGCTCTCGGGCTCCACGCATCATATGATGTCAAGATGTCATGTGACGCGTTGCCATTTGACCCTGCGGTGTCATGTCACAGAAGAGCCAGCTGAGAGCAGGTAAGTGAAGTTGCAGAGGCCTCACGTCTCCTCCAGCATTTAATTTACATGCCTGGGGGAAAAGCGCAGGGGCTCTGCAACCGCGCGCCCCCCTTAGAAAATCCTGCGCCCCCCAGTTTGCGCACCACTGATTTAGACCATGCACCATTTTAGTAGCTATTATTTGCACCACATGTAATTTATATAATTACTTAATAGATACTTTGTATTGTATGTCTTTATTTATATAGCACCATTAATGTACATAGCGCTTACTTAAGACATCCAATGTATTGCACTTTATACAAAAAATGTATTAAAATATAATAGATAAAAATCAGGATGCTTAAAGCATGTGGGAGCTGTTCGGAGTATAAGAATATCACTCATCCTCAAAGGCAACAGGTTACTTGGTATTATGGACTATATTTAGAAAGACGATATTTTAAAGGCTTAAACCTGTGTGTTGGGTGGGAAATAGTCATTCTAAATATGGTTTTCCAACTCTGCCACCAGATTAGTAATTTCAGCAAATGCTCACCTAAAAATACTTGTCCTCATCTCAGTAAAAATGAATCTCCCTACTACTTTTTTTGGCACTCAGCTCATCTTTGTTTGAGCTTCATATGCACAAACCTGCACTCACTATGAAAGACTATAGACTGTTTACAAAATGTGTCACATTTGTCTGCTTAAATGGGGTAAAGTAAAGCGCCTCACATTTAATGCAGACATATTGTTCCACTCCCGTGTTGATTATTGTGTGTAAAATATAAGCAGATTTATGAACAGACTTTTGTCCACATGTAACACACTTATACTGCTTCTCTTCTGTATGACGCTTCATGTGTTTAACAAGTTCTATGTTCCTACCATAGCTTTTTCCACATTCAGTGCAAGTGTACAGACCCACTCCCGTGTGAAACTTCATGTGTATACCAAGAGAAAACTTATGAGTAAACCTTTTTTCGCATATAGTGCAACCAAATTCTTTCTCTCCCGTGTGAGTCTTCACATGTCTACCAAGTTCAGATTTTCTACCAAAACTTTTTGTACATAGAGTGCAAGGAAACGGCTTCTCCCTTGTGTGGATTTTTTCATGCAATACAAGATTATGTTTAAGAGCAAAGCATTTTCCACAATGACAGCAAGCAAATGGCTTCTCTCCTGTATGAATTCTGAGGTGTAAACGAATTTGTGCGTGCCTGGTAAAATGTTTCCCACATTGATTGCATGGGTACGGCTTCTCTCCTGTGTGCTTTCTCATATGTGTTTCATAACTCGACTTCCCACCAATGTCTTTCCCACATTCAACACATCTATACATCTTCCCTCCTGCATGAGTTCTTATGTGATGAAGAAGGACTGACTTCGTATTGAACATTTCTCCACATATAGGGCAAGGCAACGCCTTTCCTTCTGTATGAGTACTCAGGTGATTAACAAGTTCTAACATCCTAGAAAACGTGTTCCCACATACACTGCACATATAAGAATTCTCTCTTGTGTGGATCCTCTTGTGCATAACAAGACTGTATTCACGACCAAACTGTTTCCCACATTCATTGCAAGCATATGGTTTATCTCTGATGTGGCTCTTCATGTGTCTTCCAAGCACTGCCTTGCTAGCAAACTGTTTCCCACATTCATTGCAAGTATATGGTTTATCTCTGATGTGGCTCTTCATGTGTCTTCCAAGCACTGCATTGCTATCAAACTGTTTCCCACATTCATTGCAAACATACGGTCTCTCTTTTGTGTGCGTTTTCATGTGCCTAGCAAGTGAGTTAATAACGACACTTTTCCCGCACTCATCACATGCATACAGTTTCTCTCGTTCGACTATTTGGTTTTGCAACATAAGATCGTCATCATTTTCCTCATTTTGTAACTCTCTATAACCAGAATTATGTTGTGTCCGTGTTCTTAGATTATACACATGAGGGGTCGTGAGACTTTTTCTTCCACACAGTGATTTGCTTTGAGAGTTGATGCAGTTTTCTTCTCCATAGTAACTCTGATGAAGGTTATTTGGAAAGTGCATAGATATCGGAAATTCATTCTGCTCATCCTTTATTCTGGATCCACAATCTGCATTGAACAAGGAATATTTTTTTTTTTTTAAAACACGTTATTCATCACCTAAAAATAGTACCGCAATTATGCTTCAGTAGTTCAATAAGCATGACCATGTGAATAAACCTACAGTATGCAAAATCTGTTATTAAACAAGCCACGGCCCATTCTAGTCTATTGTGAAAACAGTAGCCTAGAATGTGAAAAATAGACGAATAGTAAATTATGGAATTAAAGTCCAAAGCAGAGGTCATCGGAAAATATTCTAACATTTTAATTATCATCATTATTGATATTACACCGGTAGTAAACCAGATATCTAAAGCTCTTTAACCCATGATTTCTCACATATTCTTTAATAGTTAAGTTATGGTGAGTAAAAAAAGTGACAAAAACCCTCCACATTAAAGCATATAGCAAATGGAAATATGACTGTGTGCTCATTTGCATGTCTTCCATGTAAGCATACAGTAATATTTCCATTTGCTATATGTTTTATGGAGTGTTTGTGTCACTTTTTTTACCCACCATAACTTAACTAAGTGTGTGGGTAAACCTATCCCAAGCTTCATTTTGCAAAGCCAGTGTAACCAACCTCACGCTGATGAGACCCATTAAGGTCGAAAGAGCTGTCTGTGGGTAGGTTTACTAGCTATGCAAATGTCAATATGGACACCTCCGCTCTGAATATTACCATATATAGGGGTGCACTAAGGTAAATAGAAACAAATGAAGAAAAAAGGGGGAAGTGGAGTATTCACCACAAGACTTGCGGTGAATCTCCACCAAAGTACCCCTTAAAATGTACTCTCCTATATGGATAACTCAATGTCACATTGAGTTATCCACATAAAATGCACTCTCCTGCGGTGAATACTCCACTTCCCCCTTCTTTCTTCATTTGTTTACTGGCTATGCATCTTAACCCAGGCTGTGCTCAAAAGCTGTGCAATGCAGCAAGCATAAGCTTATAGGGGAACATGTAATATGGTTTTGAAGCAAAAGGTGGCACTGTGTGCTCATTCATTTGCATGTCATTTCCCAGAATCCCTTGCTGCAGTGTAAGCACTGTATGCTGGGTGATAATGGTGAAAGGCAGGGTTGCCGACCTGTCTAAGACATGTGAATGTGCTCACAAGTAATATTTTTATATAAACAACAATAATACCACTACAAGCGCTAACCTACATCAAAGTGAACGTGATATACATACACAAATAAGTGAGTGATAGTCACCACTTAGGTGGTGGTGAATGAAGCTGCCAAGGGGACTAATAAAACAGACAATTCCAAACCTGTTGACAAAAAGTGCAAATACAAAATAAGAGTTCCCGGCGCTAGAATTAATGTCCAAGATACCGTAATCCAAATGAAACAGTCTCAGATGGGGGCTTCTTGGGATTGATAGATGGAATGTAGACAAAGTTCCAGGTAGGTGATAAGTCCCTTAACGATGTCCACAGTGATTCTGTAGAGACAGAAAAGAAACACACCAATTGCGCAGTATGCAACAACTCCTGCCCCTAGCCAGAACAATGGACATAGAAACCCCACTTACAAGATATTAGCTTGTGCATACAGGGGAGAGAATCTGTACTTGTGTCCTCACTTCACCACGATAGTTCACGGATCCCACGTGACCGGCCGCGGTGATTCTTCCTTCCATACGACAATTCGCACTCACAGGGAAAGCGGATACGACATACCCATGCAGGAAGGGAAGGTTGACACAGATGGTGTAATACGTAATACACTTTATTTAAAAATTAAAAACACAAACTACCCACACTTACAATAAATGGGGGATAGTACTGTGACTCACGAATGCCGTCCGCAACTTGTCAACAGCCTGATGAGCACTTTGAGAGGCCTACTGGATGTCAGTGCCCGCAGCTCACGAACCGGTGACGTCAGCGGTGTGGCGGTGCAGGGCGCTCTCGCAGCGTCAGGTTCACTATGGTGGCTGGACCGGCTCAAAACACTAAGCTCCTCCCTTCGCGTTTCGTGACTGCGTCACTTCCTCAGGGGATGGGGGAGCTTAGTGGGCGCAGGGTTTAAATACCGATCAAGTTAAACAACCATCCCCCAAAGGGGAGGTCTAAAGATAATACAAACAGCTGGCAATGTTGACAAATAGCAGCGATCCGTCTATGGAAAGCTGCTGGGATCAAACTAAGTCACTCATTGCAACCTAAAAACTGTGTACCATAAAATAGATACATGTTAAATAAATACATCTACAATAAAACATATGAAATTAAATAACGGAAAATGATACAACATATACCAAACTATTAACAAACTCTAAGGTTCTTTTAAAAATGCTGCCAGATCGAATTCAATGTTAAGACCTAGGGGAGACAGAGTTTTAAGTACATATATCCAGTAGCTTTCGTGTGTGGATACTAAATTCAATCTGTCTCCCCCACGCCAACTGCCCTTGGGATTATCAATGCCCATACAGATCAGGCCTTCCGGATTCTGATTATGTTTTAATCAAAAATGGTTTGAGACACTATGGGTCTCAAGGCCCCTCTTGATGTTATATATATGCTCAGCGAAACGTCGCTTGAGGGGCCTTCCAGTACGGCCCACATATTGTAACCCACACGGGCATTGTAACAAGTATACACAGAAATTTGTTTTGCAGTTAATAAATGTCTCAATATCAAAGCTTACTCCAGTGACATTAGATTTGAATGATTTACTTTTTATACTGTATTTACACCCAATGCAGTTATGACATATATAATATCCCTTCAGGTCATTAAGCCATGTGACATGGCGATCCCTAAGACTATCAATGGGGCAGCTTGGAGAAAGGGAGGACTTTACATTTCTAGCCCTTCTATAAACAATTTTAGGTCTATCAGGGAGACAGGTTTTCAGAATTGGATCCCTTTGGAGAATACCCCAATGTTTATTTAATGTCTTAGATATAACAGGAGCCAACCCACTGTATTGGGTAATGAAAAAGGGAAATGTTTCTTGTTCTTTGACACGACCTGGTACAATGGCTTTCTTTGAAATTAAAGTGGCTCTATCTATTTTGCTGACCTCTGAGATAGCCAAATCTAATTAACAACCCCTGTATTCCCGATCTAGAAATTTTTCTTTAAGATCTTTGACCTGCTGCTGATAGACTATAAATAAGTATTGGCATCCACTTCTTTATGATATGTCCTGGTATGTAGTGGATAATACCATCCATACCAGGACATATCATAAAGAAGTGGATGCCAATACTTATTTATTGGCATCAAGCCACCATCACCCCAAGTGGCTCCAAAATATCCCCAAAGATCAAGCTTTACGAATCAAGAGAAATTGTTCGGACGATTTAGTGTATCAGCAGCAGGTCAAAAATTGGGTGTAAATACAGTATAAAAAGTAAATCATTCAAATCTAATGTCACTGGAGTAAGCTTTGATATTGAGACATTTATTAACTGCAAAACAAATTTCTGTGTATACTTGTTACAATGCCCGTGTGGGTTACAATATGTGGGCCGTACTGGAAGGCCCCTCAAGCGACGTTTCGCTGAGCATATATATAACATCAAGAGGGGCCTTGAGACCCATAGTGTCTCAAACCATTTTTGATTATGTTTTAATCAGAATCCGGAAGGCCTGATCTGTATGGGCATTGATAATCCCAAGGGCAGTTGGCGTGGGGGAGACAGATTGAGTTTAGTATCCACACACGAAAGCTACTGGATATATGTACTTAAAACTCTGTCTCCCCTAGGTCTTAACATTGAATTCGATCTGGCAGCATTTTTAAAAGAACCTTAGAGTTTGTTAATAGTTTGGTATATGTTGTATCATTTTCCGTTATTTAATTTCATATGTTTTATTGTAGATGTATTTATTTAACATGTATCTATTTTATGGTACACAGTTTTTAGGTTGCAATGAGTGACTTAGTTTGATCCCAGCAGCTTTCCATAGACGGATCGCTGCTATTTGTCAACATTGCCAGCTGTTTGTATTATCTTTAGACCTCCCCTTTGTGGGATGGCTGTTTAACTTGATCGGTATTTAAACCCTGCTCCCACTAAGCTCCCCCATCCCCTGAGGAAGTGAAGCAGAGTCACGAAACGCGTAGGGAGGAGCTTAGTGTTTTGAGCCGGTCCAGCCACCATACTCAACCTGACGCTGCGAGAGCGCCCTGCACCGCCACACCGCTGACGTTTTACCGGTTCGTGAGCTGCGGGCACTGACATCCAGTAGGCCTCTCAAAGTGCTCACCAGGCTGTTGACATGTTGCGGATGGCATTCGTGAGTCACAGTACTATCCCCCATTTATTGTAAGTGTGGGTAGTTTGTGTTTTTAATTTTTAAATAAAGTGTATTACGTATTACACCATCTGTGTCAACCTTCCCTTCCTGCATGGGTATGTCGTATCGGCTTTCCCTGTGAGTGCGAATTGTCGTATGGAAGAAAGAATCACCGCGGCCGGTCACGTGGGATCCGTGAACTATCGTGGTGAAGTGAGGACACAAGTACAGATTCTCTCCCCTGTATGCACAAGCTAATATCTTGTAAGTGGGGTTTCTATGTCCATTGTTCTGGCTAGGGGCAGGAGTTGTTGCATACTGCGCAATTGGTGTGTTTCTTTTCTGTCTCTACAGAATCACTGTGGACATCGTTAAGGGACTTATCACCTACCTGGAACTTTGTCTACATTCCATCTATCAATCCCAAGAAGCCCCCATCTGAGACTGTTTAATTTGGATTACGGTATCTTGGACATTAATTCTAGCGCCGGGAACTCTTATTTTGTATTTGCACGTAATATTTTTTATGCTATACGGTGGAGGGTTTTTAGTCACCTTTTCTCTCACCATAACCTTAATAATATGTGTGTGATATATATATAAAAAAAAAAAAAATCTTTTTTTATTTTTACAATTACAGTACTTCCAGACAAAGCATTTACTCACCTCTGCTGATGTTTGCATGAATTTCCTTGTTCTGCCCCCTTAAATACGGCTCCTCTCCTCGTTCAATCCTTGATATGATCTCAGGCTTTACATTGAGAAAACCTGCAGAGGAAAAAAAACACATAATTTAAAAGGGCAATCCCTACTAGGACCATAATGTACCAATGACAGAGACATGTTTCAGGGATTACACATTTGGGTGATTGCAGTCCAATTTACAATATTTTTAAAATGTTTTATTTACGTTCTTTTGTTAACATGGTGAGCAAAGACGTGGGAGCGAGTTGATTTAATTCTTTTTGGGGTGATGTCACTGTGAATTCAACAAGAGTCTGCACAAGTAAAGCCCCTCTCTACCCCCTATCTTTATTGGCTCTGACCAGAACAAGGTGGGAGAAGGGTAAAGTAAACAATTAAATGACAATTAAGAGGTCCCTAAAAGACCTAAGTTGAAATCAATTTACAGATAAACAAAAGAAGCCAAATCTTTGCTTTTAGCATGGTCAGATTGATTTAAGAACGCCAATTAGAATTTTAGTTTGTTAGGTTGTTTTTTTGTCTGGATACATGGGACAGCACCTTTGTACTAGCCATTTACAGAATTTCTTTTAATCTTTGAGATATATAGAAACAATCACACTGTGGTGTATGTTATACCAACAGCTGAAAAATGCTATCATTTTAAAATAAACAGCCTGCAAACCAATAATCCTCAATATTAAGCTAACATTAAATACATTCTCTACTTGTCTTGGACGTAAGCTCAGTATCTCCTATTCAGATGTACTCAAGTTCAAAAGCAGAGAGAGAATAGTATAATGAACCCTTCTGTTTGCTGGAATTCTGTAGCTGGGGAGATGCTACTTCAAGAACCATTAAACAATGGGGGGGGGGGGGGTGTCACAAGATGCAGAGTGTTACAACAATGGAAAGAACTACCTTCTGTAGGTAAAAGACCACTTCCGAGATGGAAAATCTATACCATTGAACCAACTGAGCATCATCTGATGAAGCATAGGTTGGTGGAGAACAGACATGAAAGGCATAAGCCACCCTATTCCGCCAAGTCAGTTCCTACCCAGAGAGCGGAGAGTCCAGTAGTTTTCCATCATCACATCCTTGTAAAGCTTTTTCCATCCTTCTTCTAAATACTTCCACTCTTCCTCAGAGAAGTACACCGAGATCTCATCAAATTGTATTGGCATCTGGAACACAGAAGATTTAACCACAATATATTTCAGTAACAGACGTCACTCTGTAATGGACTCCATTTAGTTAGTAGAGGCGTATAAAAGAATGAATGGAATAACTGCATGAATGCACTTCTAACCATACATGGATTAAGAGTCGTCCCTAAAATTATCAGTTACATGATAGGATACTGTTGGACCTGAAACCCCTGTTGTTTATAAGAAGAAAAGACTGTTTTATTTCAAGAATTGGCCAGTGAAACCAGCAGAGATGAGTAAATGTTTCAAGGATACGAGTCAGGATGAAAGAACAATCAAAGCAGTACACATTATCTGTACAAATGGCCTTGCCGAAGACGCCCAACGACTCATCCCACACACATTCATGATGTGTTTGGCCCAAGAACATTATGTTTGTTGAACAAAGAAGAGAACGTTGCAGGAGATCCCACTGGGAGTATGCACAGAGAATGCTGGAAGTGAGAATGATGTTGTGCGACAGCTTTTAGAAGGAATATTACACACAGAATAAGATTCCTGTGTCTAGAAGCAAGGTGCCTTTCCATCACACGAGGCTGTACATAGCTATACTATTAATCCTAATTGCGTGCCGAGTCTTAAATAAAATGAAATCTACTTTGAGAAACGTCTTTGTGTCAGACTCAATTTCCTTCAGATACTATGGACTCCGGGCAAAGTAAAAATCCCACACATTACACAAATAGATTAAATCGTATTGTTATATAGAAATCAAACCTGCAATAACAATTCCCAAACTAAAGAAAAACAGTGAGTGGTTAACTAACCATTTCTAAACGAGCATATCTAGTGGATTCAATAGGGAGTGATGGTGAGAAGGGTGAACCTTATTACAGTATGTACAACACTCACTGCTGCTAAGGGTGCTAATGCAATAGTAAAGATGGTGCCTGCTCAGCTAATAGTAATATTTACTGGTACTGGAGGGGTGCTATCAGGGAACTGGTTACAGTCAATATATTTACAAAAGAATCCCCCAGTGATGCCCTCATCCGCACATAATAATAGAAAATAAAAAATAACCTTTACGAAAATATTATCAATGAGAGAACTAATATACTTAAAATGAATTAAACAATAGCTGTGGCTGTGTAAGACACGCACGAGACAGAGTAGCTGCAGATATTGTCACTGGTAGTGCAGAGATGTGGGCTCATATACTCGTGTGAGTGAGAACCTATAAACTAAGATAAACTAAGTGACGTGCAATGAACAAACAAGAGCTGTGTGACAAGGTGAGTGAATGGGTCAGGAACAATGAGGCAAGGTGACTAATGAACCCTAAGGAAAAGTGTGATTGAGTGACATATTTGCTTAAAAACAACTCACAGACCACTGTATACTGTCAATGGGTGGAGGTTCCCACTAAACACCACACCTTAATGGCAGGGATGCGCAAACTTCCTGAGCTGCGCTCTCCTGCCTGGCCGACGCAGCGTTCGCACCCCCCTCTCCAAGGACCACGTTACCCCACCGCGTCACATCACCCTGCGGTGTCATTTGGCGCGTCGCTCAAGATCCAGCAGAGAGCAGGTAAGGGAGTTACAGAGGTCTCACGCCTCCCCCGGCATTTAAACTTGGGGAAGAGCGATGGGCCTCTATAACTGCCGCGCCCCCTAGAAATTCTTGTGCCCCCCTGCTTTAAGGTATAGTAATACTAGATCCTATTCTAGGCTAAAATGGCAATGGTGGTAGGTGCCCGGGAACGCTGGGCACAATACGATCAGCTGTAATGAGCTTTGTAATGTATAAATTGAACTGCAGCTAACAAACTCTCATACTAGTGTCTCTGTCGCTCTATTGACATCACACTAATTGACGTCACCGAAACCTGACGTGCATTTCATTCAATAGAACTTCTTCAGGGGTTAGTATGAGAGTTTGTTAGCTACAGTTCAACTAATACACTACAAAGCTCATTACAGCTGATAGTATTCAGCCCAGCGTTCTCACAGGCACCTACGACCATTGCTATTTCAGCCTAGAAAAGGATTTAGTATTACTATACCTTAAAGTGTGGTGTTTAGTGGCAATCTTCAGCCATTGACAGTATATAGTGGTCTGTGAGCTTTTTTAAAGCAAATATGTCACTCAATCACACTTTTCCTTAGGGTTCATTAGTCACCTTGCCTCATTGATCCTGACCCATTCACTCACCTTGTCACACAGCTCTTGTTTGTTCATTGTACATGTCACTTAGTTTATAGGTTCTCACTCACACAAGTATATGAGCCCACACCTCTGCACAGTGACTGTTATTTTTTTATTTTCCACATGTGCGGTTGAGGGCATCACTGGGGGATTCTTTTGTAAATATATTGACGGTAACCAGTTCCCTGATAGCACCCCTCCAGTACTAGTAAATATTACAATTAGCTCAGAAAGGCACCCTCTTCACTATTGCATTAGAGCAGGGGTGCGCAAACGGGAGATTTTTGCAGGGAGGCGCAGTGGCTGCAGAGGCCCGCGCTCTTCCCTACGGCATTTAAATTAAATGCCGGGGAATTGTGTGAGGCCTCTGCAACCTATTACTTACCGAGATTCAGGCGGCTGTTGACGTGTCGCCATGGCAATGCGGCGTCAAATGACGGCGCAGGGTCACGTGACGTCACATGGCCACGCGGCGGCATTTGAAGCCTGGAACTGAGGTAAGGAGGGGTGCGAACACCGGGGCGGGGGGTAGGGGGGAGGGGGCTCAGCTGCATTAGAGGACAGATTTACCAAACTGTACTATTCCATCACACATCCTCCAGCGCGGCTTCATAAATACAGCTAATTTACTTGAATGGTTAAAGGGCCATAACGTGTCTTCCTGCACCAACTGTGCATTTTGAAGTAATATGACTCAGTAAAAATGGCCCTTTCTGGCTTATTAACTTGAATGTTGCAGCAAAGTGTCTTCCAGTGAAAAAATGTAATCGAATAACACTTCTTAGTAACTATTTATTTATAAAATGGTTTACCAAGAAGTAGTAATACATTGAGAGTTACCTTTCGTTTTCAAATATGTCCTGGCCTCAGTTATGATAACAGATACATGGTTACATTACGTGAACAGTGTTATACATTATATAAGACATTGCATTACATTAGGTGAATGGGATTATACATTATATATAAAGACATAGCATTACATTAAGTGAATGGGATTATACATTATATATAATGACATAGCATGAACAGTTAAAGATAAAATAAATTAGAGGCGTATGTAACAGTTACAGATTAAAATGGGAGAGCTTTAGTTTTGAAAGAACTTAGACTGGTGGTGGCTGTGAGAGTCTCGGGTAGGTTGTTCCAGGTGTGGGGTGCACGGTAAGAGAAGGAGGAGCGGCCGGATACTTTGCTGAACCTTGGGACCGTGAACAGTCCCTTGTAGTCAGATCTAAGGTGATAAGTGCTGCGTGTGGTAGGGGCAAGGAGCTTGTTGAGATACAGGGGTAGCTTGCCCAGAAAGTATTTGAAGGCAAGACAGGAAAGAAGACAGTTGCACCTAGAGTCATGGGATGGCCAGTCTAGTTCTTTCAGCATTTCGCAGTGGTGTATGTTGTTGTTAGTTACATTGGAGGACAAAGAGGCATATTGAATTGTAGAAGGTATCTAGTTTGGCAAGGTGAGATTTGTTCCTATAGATTACACCATGTTTGGCATAGGTTTTGGATGTCAGGGTATCAATGTACAACCCAAATGTTAAATGGGAATAAAACCATATGCCCAGATATTTGAAACTAGTGACGGGCTAGGACGGTATAAGAGTTGGTTCTGATATCTGAAGCTCCATCTTTGGTAGCTTTACAAATTTAGCCTTGGTCCCAAATAGCATTGTTACAGTCTTGCCAGTGTTTAAAAGCAGTTTGTTTTGGGAAACTATGGTGCTTTGTGTCTTTTATATGATTCATTTATACTCCAATACCCTTTGAATTTGATCTATATTGTTATATTATATGTGTATATACATTCCCATTTCCTGCTTGACCAGTTTTACCAACAGAGAGAGGAGACAGTGAGATTAAAAGAATGTGTGGGGATTATTTAAAAAAGTGCAGTCACATTTAGAACAAGTGAAAGAATAGCAGATTTCAAAAGCTAAAATGTGACCGATTTTGTAAGACAGCCTTGAGGCGGGTGAGCAGGCACATAGGGAGATATAAGAGCAGAGATTTAGGGAGAGGCAGAGGTGTGAATAGCCTAGGAGAGGAAAACAATTTTGCAGGTGATACGTTTTTAACTCCTTACTGGTGCAGTGGTCTCTGAAGACATTTTCTAGCGTTTTCTTCCCACAAACCAGAAGGAGATCAGAGTATGAGATTTCTCCGTGTCCACAAGGAGCTGTTGGAAAATACATAAATATCTGATCACATTCAGACATTCAAAACAATATGCCTAGATCCTCAACTGTCTTTCATTTAATGCTGCTTAATGCCTGGAACACAAGTATAATTAACTGTATATTATCTATTAGTTCTATTCAACCTGCTACAGAAAGCCTGCTATACAATATTAACACTTTCAGATTTCTTCTTTTAAAAATAAGTGGCTCAGTGAGTAGAGACAATGACTGGCACTGTGTTTGAAGCAGGGGAACCTGGTTCAATTCCCAGTGTCGGCTCCTTGTGACCTTGGGTAAGTCACTTTATCTCCCTGTGCCTCAGGCATCAAAAAACATAGATTGTAAGCTCTACAGGGCAGGGACCTGTGCCTGCAAAATGTCTCTGTAAAGCGCTACGTAAAACTAGCAGCGCTATACAAGAACATGCTATTATTATTATAAACATTTACCTTCTCACAATCTGAACTTCCCCTGCTTCTCTCTTTCATATTTACGGGTTAGAAGTTGCAGTCTTTCATAGTTTAATAACACTACTAATCAATTGGTGAATTCCCTTTAAATAGGTGGCGGGAACAGACAAAAAGCCCCCAATTCTACATCCAATATGACAACTCATTTAGTTCAACTATCTGTCTTTTCTCTGTTGGTTCTTCTCATAAGTGTAGGTCTTTTCGTTAAATCCTTTAGCCAAAACATTTCAAACCTGCAGCCATGTCCATATAGAACCCTCAGCAGGTCCTACACTACCAATGTTTAACTGTCTTGTGAATTTCTTCCATTGAAAGAAATGAGAAGAAAGAAAATCAATACTATAACAGTGTCTGAAGAGTTCAAATTAAGAAGTGCTATGTATGCGCTACAGTGCAGTTAAAAACAGAAGTGCCCTAATAAATATAGGGGGGAGGGTGGGGACTCTAAAAAATAAGTAACAGAAAAAAATAGTTATACTTCCCATACTTGTTGGAACAGCAAAGGTTACCTCCACTTCTCTCCTGGGGGAAGAAATCTGTGAATAGACTGTGTGTGTACCAGGACCTACTGATTAAATAGAAGTGGGGTGGGTCAGCTTAAACTAAAGAGGAGGGGTCCCAGACCTCCAAGGAGAGAGGTGGAGAGAATATCTGCTGTTCCAACAAGCATGGGAAGTAGAACTATTTTTTTCTTGTACTCTTTTGAATTCTGCCCCCCAACAGCTATTAGGGTACTTCCGGTTTTTAACCAGTTAACTGCACTGTAGCTCACATATAGCACAAAGTGCTTCTTAATTGTAACCCTTTAGGCACTGCATGACACATGTTGCTTTGTTTCTTCTCTTTATGCAGTGGAAGAAATACATAAGACAGAAGAATTGGTAGTGTACAACCTGCTGATAGGGAGGCACCTTGACGTCTTTCCAGGCTTGAAATGTTTTGGCCAAAGAATTTAATGACCCATCTTTATGAGAAGAAAAAACAGATAGTAATGAACTAAAGCTGCGCTTATAGTGCTGGCAACGTCGCGGTAAAACATGTATTGCCGTCGCGTGCGCTTATAGCAAGCGCGACGCAACAGAGTGACGCGAATTTCTGAAGCTTGTCAAATTTGATTTTTCAGAGGCTGTCGCCACATGGTCGCCTGCTACGTCACCGGAAAGCGAATTACAACTTTCGCTATTGGCGACGGGTGACGTCAACCGTCGTGTCGCCGTTGCGCACACTAAGCACAGCCTAACTCGGGGGTGCGCAAACATTTCTGTTTGCACCACCCTGCTCGCGGCCCCCTTCCCTTACTGGATCGGAGCTTTGTGGCGTTATATGATGTCATGTGACGCTGAGTTGGCATTGCAACGTGTTGCCATTTGACGCCACGTTGTCATGGCAACGCGCAGCCGAAGAGGCAGCTCAGACCACGTAAGGGAGATTTACAGAGGCATCGCACCTCCCCCGGCATTTAATTTAAATGCCTTGGGGAAGAGCGCGGGGCCCCTGTAACCACCGCGCCCCCCCCCCCCCAGAAAATAACTCGAACCCCCCAGAAAATGTCGCGCACCCCTGAACTAACTAGTCATATTCAGGGCTTGACAAATTAGAAAAATCCCCACTCATCCGGAAAAAAAAGGGCACTGTTCTGTAACCCCCCCCCCCCCCACCCTATCACTTTCCCGCTAGCGAGTCTTACCGGCGGCGTGGTGCTGCACCTCCCGGCATTCTTCTGCAACTCGCGTGAACTTGGCTGCGTCGCGTCAAATGACGCTATAGCGTCCCATTGTCATGACAACTCGGCATCATTTGACGCCGCGCAGCCATGTTCACGCGAACTGCAGGGGGAGACACTGGAGAAAGCCAGGAGACGCCGGGTAACATGCACTCGCCCCAAGCAACTGCATTTGTCAAGCCCTGGTCATATTGGATGTAGCACTGAGGCCTCTGTCTATTGTTATATACTTCAGGTCACTATTGCAGTAGCACTCCAATTGACACAACCAAATCTTAATATATAAAATCGAAAGGTTGGTACTAGCTGCGGTGAATCTGATTGGTCCTCAGCCTCTGGCCAATCAGATTGGTGGCTCTATGACGTCACCCGGCTCTATGACGTCACCCAACTCCCTCTCCCTCCCCCCCACGGCTCCCGGACGGAGGGGAAGCGCAGCGCAGCCCTCCTGCCCCAGCCGCCAATGCTCACTTCCCTCCCTCCCCGGCGGGGGACAGGCAGTGGGCAGGCAGCCTCCGGAAGGACCCCCTTCCTCCTGCAGCTGCCCCCGGTAAGATGGCGGCGCACAGCGGACAGGCAGGGGTTGGTATTCAGTCAGGAGAGGGGGGGGGGGAGTTAGTCAGGAGAGGGGGGGGGGAGTTAGTCAGGAGAGGGGGGGGGGAGTTAGTCAGGAGAGGGGGGGGGGAGTTAGTCAGGAGAGGGGGGGGAGTTAGTCAGGAGAGGGGGGGGAGTCAGGAGAGGGGGGGGGGAGTTAGTCAGGAGAGAGGGAGGGGAGGGAGTCAGGAGAGAGAGGGGGGGGGAATCAGGAGAGAGAGGGGGGGGGGAGTCAGGAGAGAAGGGGGGGAAGCCTGAACAGCTGTGAAGAGGGGGGGAAGGGAGTTGAGAGGGAGGATGGGGAGGCAGAACATTACATCACGGGCAACGCCGGGTATATCAGCTAGTAAATATATATAATGCAGTGGGTTTGGGGTTTGATCTTGCCAAGACAATGTCTAAATACAAATGAAGGTGGTCACAGTCCCCCATAGCTACAGATGGGTGATTTTTGGGGGTGGATTTGGATCAGCCGGTTCCTTGGGTCTGCGGATGTTCGCGAAAAATCCAACAGCGGAATGGATTCCTAAAATCCATCAGCGGATTGTATCAAACAAGTGTTTTTGGTTAATCCGCACGGATTGAGACTGGAACAATCCGCTGACAGATTTTACAACACGGAACGATTTTGGGGAAAATCCAAGAAACGAATTTCAGCTGATTGGCCCATCTCTACCCATAACATCCTGTAAGTTCAGAACCCAGCTGCTAACTTTCTGAGACAAGGTGCATATTTAGCATAGGAAGTACCTTTTCGGGTGAAACTTGATTCTGCATTCACGCTCATTCACCACAGTAAGAAAAATAGTCAGCCAGTATATCTCTCATATGCACATAAGAGGTACTTTCCCTCTTTGTAGAAGCAGCTTCCTGTTATGTGGCAAGGTCACACAGTACAATGCCATGCTGTTTCAAATGAGTGATGTTGTTACAGTTGACTGAGCTCCTGATTAGAACCAACGCTAACACCACCCTAACACCTGTCACTAGTTTTAAATACCTGGCCTTATGGTTTGACTCCCACTTAACATTCGGGAGGCACATTGATACCCTGACAACCAAGACCTCTGCCAAACTAGGGGTACATTACAGGAACAAATCCTCCCTAAGTCTCCTGGTCAGAAAACGTATCGCACAGCAGATGCTAATGCCAATTATTGACTATGGAGACATAGTATATGGCTCGGCTCCTCAAACCCACCTTAGCAAACTTGACACCCTCTACAATTCAATTTGTCGTTTTGTTCTCCAATGCAACTACAACACACATCACTGCGAAATGCTCAAAGAACTAGATTGGTCATCACTAGAGTCTAGGCGCAAAGTTCACCTTTCCTGTCTCACCCTCAAATACTTTCTGGGCAAGCTACCCAGCTACCTGAACAAGCTCCTCACCCCTACCACATGCAGTACCTATCACCTGAGATCAGACTCCAAAAGACTATTCATGGTCCCAAGATTCAACAAAGTATCCGGACGTTCCTCCTTCTCCTTCCGTGCACCCCAAAACTGGAACAACCTACCAGAGACTCTCATATCCACCACCAGCTTAAGTTCTTTCAAATCTAAGGCTGTCTCACACTTTAATCTGGTCTGTAACTGTTTCATACGCTCATAATATATATTTTCTTTAACTGTGCATGCAATGTCTTGTATATAATGTATACCTTGTTCATTTATGTAACTGTATTTGTAACCATGTATTATTTTGTTTTACTCTGTGCCCAGGACATACTTGAAAACGAGAGGTAACTCTCAATGTATAACTTCCTGGTAAAATATTTTATAAATAAATAAACAGTGTATATTTTATAGAAACACACTAGCTGAGAGACCCGGCGTTGCCCGGGATGTAAATGCGTAATGGGTCGTATTATTTATAAATCGTGGAACAATAGATGACTATTTGTTGTAAAGGTTTCATAATAATGTTGAAAAGAAAGATGGAAGAAAATGTAATACGATGTTGTATAAAAATGGTTTATTGTAAACACACCACAGTACAATGTATATTTTGGTGACATAAGTGATGTGAAAATGTGAGGCGTGTGTCTTCCTAGGGTGTGAGGCGGCGGATGGGTGTTCAGTACGGGTGGCGCGTGGGTAGTGAGTGCTGGCTGTGGGTTGGGGTCCTGCTAGGGTGTGAGGCGGCGGGTGTGTGGCGAGTGCGGGTGACAGCTGGTCAGTGATATTGTTGCGTAGGGGCAGGATGCGGCAGGTGTGTGTCGAGTGTGTGGGTTGTCTGTTGAATGCGTGCGGCGGGTGGGGGGAGGTGGGAGGTGGTGTGAAGGGGAGGAGGTGGAAGGGGAAGGGGGGGTGGAGGCGGTGGGAAGGGGGGGGGGAGGCGGTGGGAAGGGGGGGGAGGCGGTGGGAAGGGGGGGGAGGCAGTGGGAAGGGGGGGGAGGGGTGGGAAGGGGGGGAGGGGGGGAGGCGGTGGGAAGGGGGGGCTGAGGCGGTGGGAAGGGGGGGGGAGGCGGTGGGAAGGGGGGGGGAGGCGGTGGGAAGGGGGGGGAGGCGGTGGGAAGGGGGGGGGGGAGGCGGTGGGAAGGGGGGTGGAGGCGGTGGGAAGGGGGGGAGGCGGTGGGAAGGGGGGGGAGGCGGTGGGAAGGGGGGGGAGGCGGTGGGAAGGGGGGGAGGCGGTGGGAAGGGGGGGGGAGGCGGTGGGAAGGGGGGGGAGGCGGTGGGAAGGGGGGGGAGGCGGTGGGAAGGGGGGGGAGGCGGTGGGAAGGGGGGGTGAAGGGGGGTGGAGGGGAGGTGAAGGGGGGTGGAGGGGAGCTGAAGGGGTGTGGAGGGGAGCTGAAGGGGGTGTGTGTGTATATATATATATATATATATATATATATATATATACACATATATATATATATATAGCAACTGTAAATATTACTGTATGTTCATCTGCATGTCTTAGACAGGTCTGTAACCCTGTCTTTCCCCATTGTCACCCAGCATACAGCGCTTCCACTGCAGCATGGGATTCTGGGAAATGACATGCAAATGAGCACTCAGTGCCACCTTTTGTCTCAAGCTCATATTACACAAGCCAATCCTCAAGCCAATGCATGCTGTTTTAACACAGCTTTTAGACAGAGGCTGGGATGAGATGCAAAGCCATTAAACCCACACCTCCAATCACCCCCCCTACACTTCCAATCACCCCCCCTAAACCTCCAATCACCCCCCCTGCACCTCCAATCACCCCCCCCCCGCACCTCCAATCACCCCCCCCCGCACCTCCAATCACCCCCCCCTACACTTCCAATCACCCCCATGCACCTCCAATCACCCCCCCTGCACCTCCAATCACCCCCCCCCTGCACCTCAATCACCCCCCCCGCACCTCCAATCACCCCCCATGCACCTCCAATCACCCCCCTGCACCTCCAATCACCCCCCCCTGCACCTCCAATCACCCCCCCCCCGCACCTCCAATCACCCCCCCCTGCACCTCCAATCACCTCCAATCACACCCCCTGCACCTCCAATCACCCCCCTGCACCTCCAATCACCCCCCCTTCACCTCCAATCACCCCCCTGCACATCCAATCACCCCCCCCCGCACCGCCAATCACCCCTTATCACCCCCCCTGCACCTCCAATCACCCCTGCACCTCCAATCACCCCTGCACCTCCAATCACCCCCCCTGCACCTTCAACCACCCCCCCTGCACCTTTAATCACCCCCCCTGCACCTTCAATCACCCCCCCCGCACCTCCAATCACCCCCCCCCCACCTCCAATCACCCCCCCCTGCACCTCCAATCACCCCCCCGCACCTCCAATCACCCCCCCCTGCACCTCCAATCACCCCCCCTGCCCCTCCAATCACCCCCCCCGCCCCTCCAATCACCCCCCCTGCACCTCCAATCACCCCCCCCTGCACCTCCAATCACCCCCCCTGCACCTCCAATCACCCCCCCTGCACCTCCAATCACCCCCCCTGCACCTCCAATCACCCCCCCTGCATCTCCAATCACCCCCTGCACCTCCAATCACCCCCCCCCTCTGCACCTCCAATCACCCCCCCCCCTCTGCACCTCCAATCACCCCCCCCCCCCTCTGCACCTCCAATCACCCCCCCTCTGCACCTCCAATTACCCCCCCCTGCACCTCCAATCACCCCCCCCCCCGCACCTCCAATCACCCCCCCCGCACCTCCAATCACCCCCCCCTGCACCTCCAATCACCCCCCCCTGCACCTCCAATCACCCCCCTGCACCTCCAATCACCCCCCATGCACCTCCAATCACCCCCCCCGCACCTCCAATCACCCCCCCCGCACCTCCAATCACCCCCCCCCCCGCACCTCCAATCACCCCCCCCCGCACCTCCAATCACCCCCCCGCACCTCCAATCACCCCCCATGCACCTCCAATCACCCCCCCCGCACCTCCAATCACCCCCCCCGCACTCCAATCACCCCCCCCCGCACCTCCAATCACCCCCCCCCCGCACCTCCAATCACCCCCCGCACCTCCAATCACCCCCCCGCACCTCCAATCACCCCCCCCTGCACCTCCAATCACCCCCCCCTGCACCTCCAATCACCCCCCCTGCACCTCCAATCACCCCCCCCTGCACCTCCAATCACCCCCCCCTGCACCTCCAATCACCCCCCCTGCACCTCCAATCACCCCCCCTGCACCTCCAATCACCCCCCCCCGCACCTCCAATCACCCCCCCCGCACCTCCAATCACCCCCCCCCCCGCACCTCCAATCACCCCCCCCCGCACCTCCAATCACCCCCCCCGCACCTCCAATCACCCCCCCCCCGCACCTCCAATCACCCCCCCCCGCACCTCCAATCACCCCCCCCCCGCACCTCCAATCACCCCCCCCGCACCTCCAATCACCCCCCCCCCGCACCTCCAATCACCCCCCCTGCACCTCCAATCACCCCCCGCCCCTGCACCTCCAATCACCCGCCCCTGCACCTCCAATCACCCCCCCCTGCACCTTCAATCACCCCCCTGCACCTCCAATCACCCCCCCTGCACCTCCAATCACCCCCCCTGCACCTCCAATCACCCCCCCTGCACCTTCAATCACCTCCCCTGCCCCTTCAATCACCCCCCCTGCCCCTTCAATCACCCCCCCCCCCGCCCCTCCAATCACCCCCCCGCCCCTCCAATCACCCCCCCCCCCGCCCCTCCAATCACCCCCCACCCCCCCGCCCCTCCAATCACCCCCCCCCTGCACCTCCAATCACCCCCCCCGCACCTCCAATCACCCCCCCTGCACCTTCAATCACCCCCCCCCGCACCTCCAATCACCCCCCCGCACCACCAATCACCCCCCCCGCACCACCAATCACCCCCCCTGCACCTCCAATCACCCCCCCTTGCACCTCCAATCAATCACCCCCCCTTGCACCTCCAATCACCCCCCCCCCCCCCCCTATCACCCTTCCTGCACCTCACCTCCCCTGTACCTCACCTCAATGCACCTCACATCACCCCCGGGACCGCGGGGAATCGCCGCCATTTTTTATTAAGTTTTTTTTTTTTTAAATCTCATCACGGGCCGCACAGAGAGGCCGGGCGGGCCACATGCGGCCCGCGGGCCGTATGTTGTGCAGGCCTGACTTACAGTGAAATGATACACACACCAGTATATAACAATTGGTTTACTGACAATAGAATAACAATATAACACACACCATACAATATAACACACACCATACAATAACACAGGGTGAGTGTCCCCCAAAGTACTAGGGTGCGTGGCACCAATACCCCTGGTGTCCTCCCCCAATGAGTCAGTCCCACCCACGTCTAGGGAGTAGCGCTACCCTGTGAGCCGTTGGTGCACTTTACCTCCCTTGACGTCTACTGAATCCTCTCTCTCTCTCTCTCTCTCTGACCTGTGGTCCGATCACAGATCGCAACTCACGCGTGGCGTCTCTTCGCTGGTGCTACACCTGACACTATAAGATTAAAAAGGTAGCGTCCCTGTCTGGGGTCTTCCCTATAACAGCCACAATCTAAAAGGGACTTAGGACCTAGCTGGGACCTAAGGGACAAACCTAGTCCTAGTCCAGGGGAGCACTGGTCCCTGGTCACTACCTCAACGGTTCTCTCCTTCTTCCAACTGCCAGCAACTGCCAAACTGTCAACATTCCAACTGCACGCCCCTCAGGTTCCTGGGACATGAAGTCCCTTGCGGAGCCTCTCCTAAAATGGCCACAACTCTCGGGACTGCGCATGCGCAAAGACTTGTGATTGCGCAAACTTAAAATGGCCGCCGCAACGTCTCACCTCCCTGCTTGCGCATGCGCAAACTACAAGATGGCAGCCCCCACTTGCCGGGTACCCCTCAGAGCTCCGCTGCTCCCCCCCCCCCCCAGATGTGAGGGGACACAGATATATATATATTTGCAGATATATATATATATATATATATATATATATATCCTGAACTGAGAGCAGGGGTGTCCTGCTCCCTCCCCTACTTGTTCAGCGATTTTTACCCCACCCCCGGGACACCAGCTTAAGAGGCACAGCACTGCCAGACCTGTCAGTCACCGCCACCGCCGGTTACAACGCGCCCTGTCAGAGTGACAGGGAGTGTTTTTGCACACGCCTGAGGCAACATTGTAGCCGCTTGGGATTTTCCGTGTGTATGTGCACATACACCTTGTGTAAATGTGTGTATACATTGGGGGGCTGGGGTAATGTCCCTGGCCATAACTGTGCAGACCTCACCTCCTCTCCCAGCTCCTGTACGCTGATCTCTTAAACCCGCCTGTAATCCGGAAACAAAGTCCAGGAAGTCTCACCGCTCATTGGCTGCGGCGTTCGTGTCTCACTGCTCATTGGCTGCGGCGTTCGTGTCTCACCGCTCATTGGCTGCGGCGTTTGTTCTCCTCTGCTGCAGTGACAGCACGGCATGTTGGGAGATGTAGTCTTGTTGCTGATAAAAATGCTTATGTGCTGGTCAGCTCTTTCCGATGGCCAATAAGACGTTTTATTGCACATAGACGCAAAATCAAAACAACACAGCGGAGGAAATTTAGTCATCCCTAAACTGTCAGGACCAGGGCCCCTTGCCTTAGGCGGCTGGTGGGCAACAGGCGGCCCGCAGGGACTTCCCCTACTGCCCCAATCACCTCTCCCCGATCCCTTTCTGCTTTAGGGCTGTTACTGGCAGAGAATACGGGGGCTGGGTTAAGAGACGGGGCAGAACCAAGATCGGGTATGACGGAGAGTGAGAGGGGCTGAGATACAGTAAGAGTGGATGGGGTTAAGTGAGAGGGGGTCAGGTTAAGTGGGTGGGGGTAAGGGAGAAGGGGTGGGTGGGGGTAAGGGAGAAGGGGTGGGTGGGGGTAAGGGAGAAGGGGTGGGTGGGGGTAAGGAAGAAGGGGTGGGTGGGGGTGGGGGTAAGGGAGAAGGGGTGGGTGGGGGTAAGGGAGAAGGGTGAGTGGGGGTAAGGGAGAAGGGGTGGGTGGGGGGTAAGGGAGATGGGGTGGGTGGGGGTAAGGGAGATGGGGTGGGTGGGGGTAAGGGAGAAGGGGTGGGTAGGGGTAAGGGAGAAGGGGTGGGTGGAGGTGGTGGAAAGTGAGAAGGGGTGGGTGGGGGTGGAGGTAAGTGAGAAGGGGTGGGTGGGGGTAGGGGTAAGGGAGAAGGGGTGGGTGGAGGTGGTGGAAAGTGAGAAGGGGTGGGTGGGGGTGGAGGTAAGTGAGAGGGGTGGGTGGGGGTGGAGGTAAGTGAGAAGGGGTGGGTGGGGGTGGAGGTAAGTGAGAAGAAGTGGGTGGGGCTAGGGTAAGTGACAAGGGGTCGGTGGAGGTAAGTGACAAGGAGTGGGTGGAGGTAAGTGACAAGGAGTGGGTGGAGGTAAGTGACAAGGGGTGGGTGGAGGTAAGTGACAAGGAGTGGGTGGAGGTAAGTGACAAGGAGTGGGTGGAGGTAAGTGACAAGGGGTGGGTGGAGGTAAGTGACAAGGAGTGGGTGGAGGTAAGTGACAAGGGGTGCGTGGAGGTAAGTGACAAGTGGTGGGTGGGTGGAGGTAAGTGACAAGGGGTGGGTGGAGGTAAGTGATAAGGGGTGGGTGGGGGCAAGTGATGGTGGGTGGGGGTAAGTGACGGTGGGTGGGGTAAGTGACGGTGGGTGGGTTGG
Organism: Ascaphus truei; assembly: GCF_040206685.1. Lineage (NCBI taxonomy): Eukaryota > Metazoa > Chordata > Amphibia > Anura > Ascaphidae > Ascaphus > Ascaphus truei. The sequence continues at coordinate 27,699,704 of NC_134489.1, forward strand.
GGTAAGTGACGTGGGTGGGTGGGGGTAGTGACGGTGGGTGGGTTGGGGTAAGTGACGGTGGGTGGGTTGGGGTAAGTGACGTGGGTGGGGTAAGTGCCAAGGAGTTGGTGGGGGTAAGGGAGAAGTGAGAAGGGGTGGGGGTAAGTGAGAAGGGGTGGGTGGGGGCGGGGGTAAGTGAGAAGGGGTGGGTGGGGGCGGGGGTAAGTGAGAAGAGGTGGGTGGGGGCGGGGTAAGTGAGAAGGGGTGGGTGGGGGTGGGGGTAAGTGAGAAGGTGGGGGGTGGGTAAGTGAGAAGGGGGTTGGGTGGGGGTGGGGGTAAGTTACAAGGGGTGGGTGGGGTAAGTGACAAGGGGTGGGTGGGGTAAGTGATGAGGGGTGGGTGGGGTAAGTGACAAGGGGTGGGTGGGGGTAAGTGACAAGGGGTGGGTGGGGTAAGTGACGGTGGGTGGGTGGGGGTACGTGACCAAGGAGTTGGTGGGGGTAAGGAGAAGAGCGTGGCTGGGGGTACCGGGAGAAGGTGTGGGTGGGGGTGGGGGTAAGTGAGATGGGGTGGGGGTAAGTGAGAAGGGGTGGGAGTCAGGGTGGGGGTACGTGAGCCAGGGGTGGGTGGGGGTAAGTGGCAAGGGGTGGGGGTACGTGGCAAGGGGTGGGTGGGGGGTACGTGGCAAGGGGTGGGTGGGGGTGGGGGTAAGTGGCAAGGGGTGGGTGGGGGTAAGTGACAAGGGGTGGGTGGGGGTGGGGGTAAGTGACAAGGGGTGGGTGGGGTGGGGGTCAGTGACAAGGGGTGGGTGGGGGTAAGTGACAAGGGGTGGGGTGGGGGTACGTGACAAGGGTGGGTGGGGGTAAGTGACAAGGGGTGGGTGGGGGTAAGTGACAAGGGGTGGGTGGGGTAAGTGACAAGGGGTGGGTGGGGTAAGTGACAAGGGGTGGGTGGGTGGGGGTAAGTGACCAGGGGTGGGTGGGTGGGGGTCAGTGACAAGGGTGGGTGGGGTGGGGGTAAGTGACAAGGGGTGGGTGGGGTGGGGGGTAAGTGACAAGGGGTGGGTGGGTGGGGGTAAGTGACAAGGGGTGGTGGGTGGGTTGAGGTAAGTGACAAGGGGTGGGTGGAGGTAAGTGACAAGGGGTGGGTGGAGGTAAGTGACAAGGGGTGGGTGGGTGGAGGTAAGTGACAAGGGGTGGGTGGGTGGAGGTAAGTGACAAGGGGTGGGTGGAGTTAAGTGACACAGGGGTGGGTGGGTGGAGGTACGTGACCAGAGGTGGGTGGGAGGAGGTAAGTGACAAGGGGTGGGTGGGGGGTACGTGCCAAGGGGTGGGTGGGTAAGTGACAAGGGGTGGGTGGGTGGGGTACGTGACCAAGGGGAGGGTGGGTGGGGGTACGTGACACGGGGTGGGTGGGTGGGGTAAGTGACACAAGGGGAGGGGTGGGTGGGGGTACAGTGACCAAGGGGTGGGTGGGGGTAAGATGACAAGGGGGTGGGTGGGTGGGGGTAAGTGACAAGGGGTGGGTGGGTGGGGGTAACGTGACAAGGGTTGGGTGGGTGGGGGTAAGTGCCACGGGGTGGCAGGTAAGGGAGCAGACGGTGGGTGGGGGTCAGGGAGAAGGGGTGGGTGGGGGAAAGGGAGAAGGGGTGGGTGGGGGTGGGGTAAGTGAGATAGGGTGGGTGGGGGTACGTGCGAAGGGGTAGGGGTGGGGGAACGTGACTGGGGGTGGGGCTCAGGGGGCGGGTGGGGGAACGTGCCGGGGTGGGGATAAGGGGGAGGGGTGGGGGTAAGTGCCTGGGGGTGGGGGTAAGGGTGAGGGGTGGGGGTACGTGCCTGGGGGTGGGGATAGGGGAGGGTTGGGGTACGTGACTGGGGGTGAGGATCAGGGGGCGGGGTGGGCGTCAGTGATGGGGAGGGGGATACGGGGGGAGGGGTGGGGGTAAGTGCCAGGGGGTGGGGATCCGGGGCGGGGTGGGGGTAAGTGACTGGGGGTGGGGATAAGGGGAGGGGTGGGGGTAAGTGACTGGGGGTGGGGGGGAGGGGTGGGCGTAAGTGCCTGGGGGTGGGGATACGGGGGAGGGGTGGGGGTACGTGACTGGGGGTGGGCATAAGGGCGGGGTTGGGGGGTACGTGACTGGGGTGGGGGATCAGGGGGAGGGGAGGGGGTCAGTTCCTGGGGGTGGGGATCAGAGGAGGGTGGGGGTAAGTGACTGGGGTGGGGATAAGGGGGAGGAGTGGTGGGGGTAACGTGACTGGGGGTGGGGATACCGGGGAGGGGTGGGGATCCGGGGGAGGGGTGGGGGTAAGTGCCGGAGTGGTGTTACAGGGGGAGGGTGGGGGTGAGTGACTGGGGGTTGGGGGATACGGGGTAGGGGTACCGTGAGAGAGCAGGGATGGGGCATACGTGAGAGAGGGGCTGGGGAACAGCTAGAGGTGGTGGGGAGTCTGTGTGTGTGAGAGAGAGAGAGCGGGGCGGTGGTAGGGGAGCGGGGGTAGCCAGATGTGAGGGGTTTTTGACATTTTATTCTACACCTGCTCTATACAGCGCTTTTCTAAAAACTATTCTGTAGTTCAGCCCTTACAGCAGACACATTCAACCCAAATCCGAGATCCCTGTTCACCTTGCGTGACATATATCAAAATATTTCCACTGGGTGAAAACAACTGAAATACCTTAAAGTACAGAGGAAACCGATATTTGAATTATTCAAAATATACATATTTAGTGGAAGGTTGGCTCAAGGAGGTTGCTCAATTAAATGTATGTAACCCCTCCATTGGCTTAGAGCAGTGATGTGCAACTGGGGGGCGCTGCGTTTACAGAGGCCCAGCGCTCTTCCCCAGAGCATTTAAATTAAATGGCGAGGGAGCGTGAGGCCTCTGTAATCCCTTTACCTGGTCTCCGGTGGCTTCCGGCGACGTGGCGTCAAATGACACTGCTGCTCAAATGAGGTGTCGTGACGTCAGAAAACGCAGAAGAACATTTATAAAGGGGGGGGGGGGGGGTGCGCAGGCGGAAGGCACAGACGGAAAAGTTTGTGCACCCCTGGCTTAGAGGACACAGCGGAAGAGCAAGAAAAGTTTGTGAGCATTCATATTGTGTTGTCAACGGCGGCAACCATATACAAGAATAGTCGGTGGTTTGGGGCATGAGTCCCAATCACAGTGCTCAATGCAATTCTGAACCTTAGACAATAATGAGTATGAGTCCACATATCATGGTGACAGGAAACTATCAGCCAGCAGGTAGAGTAATGAGACCCAGTGCTATATGAATGCAGCAAAAAGACACTCAGTGTAATGGCAATAGTCCATGTGTCATAGTAAAATGAAGGGTTAACATACCGTTGTTGTATGGGACTCGGCCATACCAAACCCTTATGCTGCAGCACTATTCCAGGTCATCCAGTATCCCTGTGAGGGAGAAATATACTCACAGCAGGCTTGTTCCAATGCAGCGTGCAGCACGCTCAATATTCACGTAGAGGTTGAAATCCAAAGATTCCTGCGGTGCACAGCCAAATAGGGTAGAGGACCAGCAAGGTGTAGTTTAAAAAATATACTTTATTGAAACAGCATTGTACAGGGGACACACACTCTGACGCGTTTCGGACTGGTATAGTCCTTAGTCATAGAGCTGATCCGCGCCATTCATCCCACTGATTTAAAGGGCTAAGCCCGCCCCCCTGCGTCATTAACATGATAAATATTGTTGAACAACTTTTGTCCTCAATTTACACATGTAACCTCCATTTCAGATTTTAGATTCGCTACATTATGTATTTGTATGTTATTCATGTCTTGTTGTACCTGATTTAATATGTTTTTACTATGTTAGTTTTAACTTGTTGAGTTCATCCCCACATGTTTTTCTTGCAAGTCTCCCCCCCCCCCCCCCTCCCCTCCCTCTCACTTCCCTTTCCCTTCCTTCTCTTCCCCTCCCCTCCTTTCCTTCCTCGCCTCCCTGGGTACCCTGTTAGCACTGTATAGCCATATTATCACTCTATGAGGATTGAGGGACTCTTTGCTATTGTTTACAATCGTTACTTAGGCAACGACGCGCTACGTGTCGGCAGAGGGGTCTGGGCGCTGAAGCTAGATGCGCGTCACTCCCCTTATCCTCACACATACCCACGGCAGCTAGCGTTCCTATTGGCTGGGAGCCCCAGCCAATGAGGCTATAGTCTGGCGATTTTCACGCCAAAATGAGTAGCGCGATGACGCAGGGGGATGCACATCACTCCCCTTCAAACATATATACGGCAGTCAGTCATTCTATTTGCTGGGAGTCCCAGCCAATTAGATTATACATCAGCGATTTTCGCGCCAAAAACGGGGAGCGCGATGACGCAGGGGGGCGGGCTTAGCCCTTTAAATCAGTGGGGATGAATGGCGCGGATCAGCTCTATGACTAAGGACTATACCAGTCCGAAAAGCGTCAGAGTGTGTGTCCCCTGTACAATGCTGTTTCAATAAAGTATATTTTTAAACTACACCTTGCTAGTCCTCTACCCTATTTGGCTGTGCACCGCAGGAATCTTTGGATTTCAACCTCTACATATACAAGAATATTCCGTACTTGTCTAGTGATTTAATTGCAGTGGACATAACGTAAAACCCCAAAAAAGTACAAATGTTTTTGCATGTGTAATCTAGTGTATATTTTACAAATACAGTAATGTGCAATGGCTACTATAACAATTCATTATTTTGATTATTATAAATAACACAAATAATACATAGTGTATCTATTTATAGTGCTTCTCCAACATCTTATTGTAGAGATCTTATTCAGGGCATTATACTTCTACCTTTCTAAAGCCGTCACATCATTCTTACTTCTAGCTTTCTCTGTGCATGTTCCAATACTTCCCTTTGTATAACTGTATCGTCTGTGTTTAGTGTTACCTGCTGCTGGGCCTAGCTGTGTGGGATGCATGGTATAAGTCTCGCTGTGCTGTCTCGTATCAGGAGCTCCAAGGTTGGCTAAATAGCTGAATTTGCTATTCACCCTCCTCCCCTTCCCAAATAAACATGAGGTCATCGATGTAGCAGCCGTAGTATACCAGGCCCACCCCAACCGGGCATTAACCCAAATATGCTGCCTTTGCCAAAATCCCATGAAGAGATTTGCATAGCGAGGGGTGGGGGGTGGGGGGGGGGGACCTGGTCCCCATGACCGGCCCTCACGTCTGAGGATGGAAAGTATCCTCAAACAAAAAATTATTGTGACAAAGAATAAATTCATAGCCAAAGAAAATTGACTATGTACCAAGGACATACCAGTGTCAGTCTCCTGATAATGTTTTATAACCTCAATACACGTAGAATGTTGTATGTAGGTATACAGTGACTTCATTTCACAGGATGCACATTTAATCCCGGAGGTGGAGTCAATAACGTGAAGCATGGCCCTAATATGTGACCTCAGTCACACATTCAAAACAGTTAAAAAAAGATTTAAGGTGCAAAAAAATAAAGATCAAAGTTTTGGGGTCAACTCAGTATCCCTTCATCAGGCAGTGTGTGTGTATGTATGTGTAGCCTAGCCTCCGGCCGCTACTTCTTTTCCTGGTCCATACCAGTGTAAGACCTTTTAGGTGCAGGCAGTGGGTGGGATAATTCCTTCATAAAGGCCCTGTATGCTTTTGCAGCCTTGGATTCATTAGATGTATCCAAGGGCGGGCCTTAGCAACAGCCAGAGAGTGCCAGCCTGAGGGGTGAGTACTGATTGGACCACACACTGGATGTGAGGGCCTATTAGTATCCAGCTCTGGTTTGTTATGAGTCAGAGTTACAGTCACACCCCAGGCTATAAATACTGGCACTTTCCTAAAGTGTCTCCGTCTCTCTTTTTTCTCCCCCTGTGGAGTGAGCACCATCTACCCTCCATCTCACTAGGGGATGTGAGGAGGAGTCCAGAAGGCCTGGTCTGGGCCTCAAGCCTTAACCAGAGTGCCTTCAATAGGGGAAGCTGGAAGACGAATGCACCTGCTTTGTACATCTGCTCTGATTGCAATAAATACCATGGAAAGGTGTCAGTATAGGCCATCCTGCAGCTATCCAGAAGAAGAGACAATTTTCTAAACCAAAAACAAAGATAACAGGACACAGATCCATCAGATGATCAGCGATCATTTCCGGAACCAAAGATGGAAGACCAGATTGGAAGCAAGGAAAAGATCAAGAAACTTCTCAGAAGAAGCAAGATGCACACGCTTTTGTATCATGATTGGTATACTTTTATGGGAACACTTTGCAGGACCAAAATAAATTGATAAGGACATATGTCAAAATCAAGATGGTGTAATCTATTTGGGAAGATCAATAAATGTGACCCCACTATATATCATATAAATGGGCACATAACTAATGGTTCCGAGATAATGTACAAGTCAATATAAACAGACAAGCCCATTCAGATACATGCAGATAGCCAAGATACTTTGGCTGTGGAAGTCAAATTTGGACTCCATGCCTGATATGTGAATGTATCGTAATGTAATAGATATATGAACGTTATCATGTATACTAACACATATGGTAGAATTAGGGAGTCAACATGCTGATATAGAAATGTATGCTTCAGTAGCACAGCAAGGTATTATACTGTACACTCCCAGGTTACAGTACAGACATCTATATACATGTCTATAGCTAAATATAACGTGTAATATGTAGACTAGCGAATGATACAGGAAAAACGTTCAGTTACAACAAGAAATGTACACACATGTTAAACTAATGATCTAGTCATTATTGTCAGAACATTGGCTGTGGGAAATATCAACAGAACATCCACAGATAAGTGTCTATGCTAGGCAGGGCCAGCGACAGGCCGGGATTACTGGCCCGGGCCCGCCCAGTCAGGGGCACTACAGTTTCCACTCTGTGCAGGCAAGCTGGGCCCTCCCCTTTCCTGGCTGCCGACCCCCTCTCTTCCCTCGTACAGGACTACAGGGCCCTCCCCTTCCCTCAGCACTGCCCATCTGTCCCTCCCTCCCCAGGCTTCCGCAGGCCTGATGGGCTCTGCCTTGTATTGGACGTGCTGCTCCAGCAGGACCTTCCAAGGGCCCCAGGTAAGCCCACATGCCCCAGGCCCAACTTATATAACCCTCCCAGACACCTTACCCCCCCCCCCCCCCAAGAGGGGAGAGGGCTTATTTGTGTGTGTGTTTGGGGAGGGGGCTTATTGTGTGTCTGTGTGTGTCACTGTGTTCGTGTCACTTTGTGTGGGTGTGTCACTGTGTGTGTCTCTGTGTGCGCGTATATCGGGGAGGGAGGTAATTGAGGGTGGGGAGGGGAGAAAAAGACATGGGGGTGGGAGAGGTGGGGTTGTGAGAGAGGGGGGAAGGAAAGGGAGACGGGGGAGTGTAAGAGGGGGGTGAGAGTGAGGAGGTGTGTGAGAAGGGGGGGTGTAAGAGAACAGGGGTGTGTTCTCGCAAGACTGCCGACATGTGGGTGGGGGCCCTGGTGGAAACATTAGTCTAGGGCCCCGGGAAAGCTGTCTGCAGCCCTGTTGCTAAGCAACATTTAAAATGGTGTAAGGTAGCATGGATGGGATGCAATGGTAAAAAGAGACAAAAAAAAATATTCTGAAAGGCCAATGAACCAAACTCAAACAAAGGGTAGTTCTAGAACACAACACTAAAGCATTGTTATATACTGTATTAGTAAGGAATATGATGGAGAAAATGTATCTGTAGTGTAAGTTGAGAGGTTTGGTGGGAAGCACTCAAGGGTTTAATCGCTATGGCTCATGAGACCCACATATCCCACCTTGAAATCCACCCATTAGTAAATAGTTCCTTTATGAACTATAAGGGGAGGGGGGGATTTGTAGCTGAACAACTGAGACGCCATATTGTCTGTATTCACACTAACTGAATAAGCTAAATGCTAGCACCCAAATAGTCAACACAGAATTAGCAGAGAAAAGGCAAAGAAATGCAGTTTTCTGGTTATCTAGACGGTGCAAGGTCATTAATACAAGAGGCAACAGAATTTAAGGAGTAGAAATAACGAGACACAGCTTATCTATAGACAGGAATGAGGTATAGTGGGGCCCTCTGCCATCTACAAACAAGTTTCTTTCCTAATTATTATTAGGGAGTTTGTCAGAATAGCGATTGATGGTCCGAGTAGATATATCACAAGGATGTCTGGAGATAAACTATAGGGTGACATTTTTCTACTATGAAAATCTAAGACTAGAGATAACAGTTATAAAGATGAAAATGCAGGCTTATAACGCTTTGATCAAAGGGTTTAACTGAATGACCCTTATTCAAGAAAATATATAAGTATTTCACTGTGTATTTTTGTCATATTGGATGTAGCATTGGGCTTTTCTGTCTTTTGATGATTTCTTACTGGTCTATTAATATTAATTGCTATGGCTGATCATGAGAAAGATGCCACATTGGTTACAAGAAGGTATAAGCGTTTTATCCTGTGTGCATTGAACCTAGAACTACAAAGAACTTGAACGGATACCATCATGACTGTAGTTCTCCGCTTATAACGAAGAAATACCTGTGCAAGACTTATGTAGATGGCCATCTGTCTCTGGCTAAATTAATACTGGAACAAAATAATATGATCCATGGACTAAGGTAGAAAAATACCTATTTTCATTGGTGAACCAGCCAGACCTATTTTCCCGTTCCTACACCAGGACCAAAACCTTGATGTGCAAATAAACCTGCTTAAAAAAGAGCCATGAGAGTGCTGCCTGTTTTTCCCTTGTGAAAGAAAAAAGAATCTAAACATATACTAAGCGCTCAACCTATTTACATAGCAACATAACAACAACCATAAATAACAGTCAATGTGAAAATTGTGAAATTTATAAACCCTAAATAAAAGGATAAACCAATAATGCAAGGGAACCCCACAAACAACCAAGAGTGAATGGGAGGGTGGCTGCCTAAGGATAAATAACAAGCCTATCCACAAGGCTATAGACAAATTGGCAAACAATAGAGAAAGAGTCCTTGGCGCAATACCAGGTATGAAAACCTGATGTATGAAAGTTCCCAATTCTCTGAATGAGGGAGCAGTTCGTGGATCTCACAGATGGTCTTTCAGAGATTCTTTGCTGGTAAGTTTGTATCTGTAAACAAAACAAAAGGACCATTGCGCAGTACTCTCTGATAAAAACATCACACCCACACAGCTGCTAACTACTTACTTAAAAGTAGATAGTCAAGGGCCTTGAAAGGTATCTTTAGCTTGTGCTCCGGTGAGTAGGACTGGATAGCTGTGTGTCTTCAGATGGTATTGGCCCTCTCCACATGGATCAATCACAGTCGCGAAATATGCATAAAAATGGTAGAAAATGCCAATGGTATGATACCATAATACAATTTAATAAAACAATAGGGATCAACAGCAAATAAACTCACATGCTACACGACCCTATGAACGGATTACAAAGTGCCGTCCGCAGGCATGAGAAGATGCTGCGCGGTGTATAGAGAGGCTAGGTCCTGCGTCTGCCTCCTCCTCGCGGCCGCGACTCGGAGCGCTAGGTCCACCTCCGATGATGTCACTATTACACCGCCGCTTTCCTCAGCCGGCTCCCGCACGCAGTATCACGTCCAGCTAAGCTCCACCCTATGCGCGTTTCGTGACTACTGACGTCACTTCTTCAGGGGTTATGGAGTGGTGGTGAATGTATGCGCTATTTAAGCACATAGGAATCTAGTCACGAGGCCCTCATTGGACGATTCAATCTTAAAGGGACCGGCTAACTATACAGCAATTAAAACAACAAGGATACAGGTGGGGATTGAGACATAAGACTATGCCAAGATCCAAACCCCCCTTATGAACAGTGTATAATGATCATACAATCTGCACCTTGCTTAAAAAAATACAGAATACATATAAACACAAAAAAAATAAAATTGCATAATTCACAACACTAACAACTTAAAAAAAAATAGTCAGTAATGAATCTAATTTCAAGTTAGTGTAAGTTACTGGAGTGATGGTCGCGTCACGTGAGCAGTCTAGCCAATGAGGGCGAACCGCTCACGTGAAGTCATGGGCTCGACTCCCAATGTCTCCTGCCTGCAGTGCAGGTTTCGGGTGGCGCATCGCCCTGAGGCAGCGTGCGCCCCCTGTCACTGCTGGTATAATCAAAGCCTTATTGGCTTTCTGAACAGGAGCAGATGGAATTAGGGTAAACAAAACACTTGCTTGAACAACCCTTCCCCATTCAGAGGCCACTTAAGAAATGCAATTTGAAATACATTTCCACAGAAACAGACCTATATTTGCTTTTAGCACAGTTAGATTTGTGTAGGAAACCCGCTTTTTGACCAGCTTTGCAGGATTGCACCTTTAACGAGTATCATATTACTATGAAAGGTTTTTCTAAATTCACTGCATGTTAAAGGCCTCTCTCTTGTGGGTTTTTTTGTGTCGACCTAAATTTGAGTTGCAAATATATCTTTTACCGCAGTCATTGCATTGAAACGGCTTTTCTCCTGTGTGTGTTCTCTTGTGCAGAACAAGATGTGCGCTGCAGGTGAAGCCCTTCCCGCACTCGCCGCACACATATGGCTTCTCTCCGGTATGTATTCTCTTGTGCATAATAAAGTTGGAGCAGTAAGTGAACTTTTTTCCACACTCTCCGCATGCATACGGCCTCACTCCTGTGTGTGTTCTCTGGTGCTTCACAAGTTCTGACCTGCTCCTGAATGCTTTCTCACACTCACTGCATCCATAGGGTTTCTCTCCTGTGTGTTTTCGTTGATGTAAAACAAGCAGATACTTGAAAGGAAAAATTATCTTGCATTCAGCACACACATGCGGTGTCTTCCTTGTGCGGGAATCCAGGTGTAGATGGAGTGGTAAGCTCTGAGTGAAGTTACTCACACACTCAGTGCAAACATACAGCATCTCTCCTCTGTGAGCTCCCCGGCACTTAAATAGATTGCGGCTGTAAGCAAAGCTTTTCCCACACACCAGGCATGCATATTGTTTCTCTTCCTCGTGTGCCATATGGAGTTTAACTGAAGTGGAGTTCTTCAGTAAGCGTTGCCCACATTCAATACTTGAAGTAGGATTCAGATCTGTTATGTCAGTTGTCAGCGGAGGATTTGGTACGATTCTATAGCTGCCTCCATGGTGAATCTCGGTTTCCCTTGTGCAATCTGGTGAGTGAGGAGGTGAGAGAACTTCTTCGCTGATGTTCATGAACTCAAAATCTGCCGGGAAAAAAAAATCTTTTTAATAGACCTGCCAGTCTCTTATAATAATTTTGGTTCACATTACCCATACTGGTCGGCCATCTATAACAATTTACTCTTACTATTAAAAAAAAAGTTAGAATGCTGAATACTTTAAAAAGGAAGCTGCACCCAAACAGATTAAGTGCCCTCATTGGCCCAAATTCCATAAAGGGTGCTATGCCTCAGCACAAGGGTGTGCAAACTGGGGGCGCGAGATTATCTGCGGGGGGCATGGGGTTTACAAAGGCCCTGCTCGCTTCCTGAAGGCACTTAAATTAAGTGCAGGGGAAGCGGCGAAGGCCTCTGTAAACTTCACTTAACTTGGTTCAGGCGGCTTCTGGAGACATGTCGCCGCGGGGTCATGTGACGTCACGTTGCCATAGCAACATGACGCCCAGAACGCCGGAACCAAGGTAAAGGGGAGGCGCACAGAGAGGGGGACAGCCAGCAGGGGGGCGCAGGAGAAAAAGATTGCGCTCCCCTGCCTTAGCACACCATAACCCCCATTCATTTTAACTGCGTCTTTTGTTTCTTTGAAAATCAAGTACAAATGAAATTACTTTGGGGCCTCTGAATAGGGGAATGTTTGTCAATCACCTGCTTCCCCTACTCTTATCACACCCTGTTCTTATCAAAGGGCTAAGAAGGGGAAATTGTAGGGAGGGGGCTGCCTGTGCAAACTCTTGTTGAACACACCGTGAAATCAGACAAAAGGTAGCAGACCGACAAACGCAACCCCATTCCAAGTCTCGGCTCCCTGTGTGAGATGCGCCAAAACATCGCAACCTTTAACAAATAACCGCTAAAAAACTGGAAATTATTATTATGATTTTTTAAAAAGGTTTATGGAAGTATTGAGTGTTAAAAAAAATTATCAAAGAAGTTACTATGTTGCTATATTAGTGATGTCATTAATGTGACATCAGTTTCATTTCATACACTCCCTATAAAACAGGAAGGGATAATGTAAGTAAATTACATAGCAGCAGAGATCCATAATACATCATTACTAGAGGAAGACTCCATACAAAAGCCTTCTCTTGCGGCTATGAAATGGTCCTTGTGGGAAGAGAGACCAAACAATGACATCACAGGAGGTGACTTTTGGACAGCAGAGAGATGCAGAACACTGAACACGATCACACACAGAGGGGGGGTGCATAAAGTCAGGGCCGGCTTGTAGTTTTCCGGGAATCAGTGTAGGGGCTTTCGTGGCGCCTCTTACCTGGTTGGGCGGGCCTTTCTCTCCCTCAGATGTCGCAACGCTATGTGACATCCTGTTGCAATGACGGGACGATGTAGGAGGAAATGCCGGAAGATGCCGCCGGACCACGTAAGAGATACTTAGGCCTCGCACTCTCCCTCGACAATCAGTTTATTTGTTGTGGGGAAGAGAGTGGGGCCTCTGTATGTGCGGGGCTCGGTGCAGAGGCGCAGAGGGAACCGCCATCAAGCCAGCCCAGCATGAAGTCCAATACATGGTCTGATGTATTCCAGTTATTGTATTATTTACCAATTTATTGATATTTTAAATGCATATAGTTCAGTATAGTTCACTGCAGACAGGCGGCGCGCTGACAGGCACAGACCGCGATATGCGGTCTGTAGGGTGCGGGAGGGGGGCGGGAGGCGTGGTTTGAGCGGAGGGACCCGCCACTCCCCCCCCCTCGATCCCTCCATGGGCTCGGTCTCCCGGGCTACAGGAGGGAGCTGCTGCGGGCTGCTGGAAGGTATGCAGCTCCCGCTCCCTCCCCCCACATGCTGATATACACACACAGACGCTGATATATATACACACACACACGCTGATATATATACACACACACGCTGATATATATACACACACACACGCACCACCCCCTACCTTGTGTAGGAAGCTGTCTGACAGCTTCCGATAGGCTCATCATCGCACCACGTGACGTGTCACCGCTCGGGATCACAATTTTCTTGCATCCCCTGGCGGCTAACGCATCACAGTGCGTACTGAGCCGTGCAGCGAGGGGGGACTGGGACCGGCTCGGGAGGATTCCCCTGCTGGTGGGGAACGCTCGTGAGGCCGCCCGCGCCGCCGGGCGCAACGGGTCCCAGTGGGTCCCAGCCCGTAGGATAGTAATGTTTAGATGCTTGTAAACACGATGGAGTCCCTTTCTCTTCTGATTTTATGTTGAACACGAAGAAGAGACAAGACAAGTCTCTGAGTGTATTGGATACCAAGTATCTTGTGAGTGCATATTGTTACAACAGACGACAGGGAAGCCCAATGCTACATCCAACATGACAGAAATACACAGTAAAATACTTATATATTCTCTTGAAATAGGGTCATTTAGTTTAACCCTTTGGCCAAAGCGTTGTAAGCTTGCGAGCCACGTCAAGGCAGACACCCGTTCGCAAGTCCTAACACTACTAGATAAAATACTAATATACCTCTATTAGGATTAAAATTCTCATTTACTTCCATTAGGAGGGAGAAAGACCACAGTGGGTCTATATCCAGCAGAATGAGGCACTTGCAAACTAGGGAAGTGGGGAGGGGCGGGCTTAAAACCTGGGAAGGAGGAGCCACTAACCTCCACCAGCTGGAACAGCTGAGAATGGGTTAACAAAACACAGACCCCCAGCAAGCTCTTTTTGGGAACCCCTGAGCCCCCACAAAATATATATATGTATATATGTCAAAATGGAGTGCTATTGAGCGTGGCATATGTATACAACAGACGACAGGGAAGCCCAATGCTACATCCAACATGACAGAAATACACAGTAAAATACTTATATATTCTCTTGCATATTGTTACCATTTAAAATCTTGATTCAATATATAATAATAATAATAATAGCATGTTCTTGTAAAGCGCTGGCTAGTTGTACGCAGCACTTTACAGAGACATTTTGCAGGCTGAGGTCCCTGCCCCTTGGAGCTTACAATCTATTTTTTGGCGCCTGAGGCACAGGGAGATAAAGTGACTTGCCCAAGGTCACAAGGAGTCTACACCGGGAATTGAACCAGACTCCCCTGCTTCAAAATCTCAGTGCCAGTCAGTGTCTTTACTCACTGAGCCGCTCATTCTCCCCATACAAGATATCAAACATACTACGCTGTGTTTTTTATTTTTATTTTTTACTTCTTCGGTTTATTTCTTCCAAGCAATGCACCTTGGAGGTTGTTTTTAATCAGTTCTCTATAAACAAATGCTGTAATCATGCTGGTACCATAGACCCAGACTTAGAGGTTAGAAGACCATAGAGATACAGATGCAGCCACCAGTATCTCATGACTTGCCTTGGAAAATCTGGGGCAATCTCCAAGTAAACTGCAACATTTCTGTGAGATTTCTACAGACAGACTAATGGCCCATCGGATTAACACAGTGGGAGTCCCTGAAGGTCCCAATCAAACTGAATGGGACTGCAGGGACCCCTGCTGCGTTAATCTGATGGGCCATTAGTCTGGCTGCAGAATGTCACAGAAATGTTGCAGCATTTACTGTGAGATAGCCACAGTATTTTCCCAGGCAAGTCATCAAAATATGGTGGCTGCATCTGTATGTTCACCATCCCAGGGCCGCCAACAGGGGGGGACAGCTGGTACTGCTGTCCAGGGCCCCCGCCAGTCAAGGGGCCCAGCATCCCTGCCGGCAAGCCTACACTCTCTGCAAGCAATCCCGACCCTCCCTTTTCTTGGCTGCCAGGCCAGGGAGCCTTTCCTAGCTGCTACTTCCCTGCTGCAGGACAGAAGTGCCCTCTCCTTTGCTCAGCCCCACCCATCTGTTCCTCCCTTCTCCAGCTTCTTTGCCGGGCCTCTGCGGGCTTGCTGGGCTCTGCCTTGTGCTGGCCATGCTGCTCCAGCAGGCCCATCCAAGGGCCCCAGGTAAGCCCACATGTCCCACTTATACCACCCTCCCAGGCACCTTACCCACCCCAAGAAATAGTTCATGTTTCTGCATAATATACCATAATATATCCCAACACCATCTTGACATCACAGTTGTCTCCCTTGCTATGCTAAAATATCTATGTCAGCAGCTCTCAAAATAGCATTCAGCTGCCACTTACCATCTTTTTAGCACAGTGAAAGTACTGTAATAATGAATGCTCTGCTGTAATTTAAAGTTCTAGTAGCCATACTGGGCCAGGAGAAAGCTAGATTCATAACCGGCGGTGATACCTTTTAGGGAACCATCATTAGGGTTCTTGAGAGATGCAATTATAGTGTACATAGTTTTCTAAACCTCATAGGTCTCTTCTTCAAATGTTGGTCTCCTAAAACACATAACTTCCTATTGATACTTTACTAAAATGTAACAAACCCAAGACTCCTAATAAACACTTGTATTAAAAATTAATAATCCTAAAACACCATGGAATTAGAGTTCTGCTAATTGAGATTCCCTCATGACTGAAACATAGGAAACATATCTCCTTACCCAGTGTGCTGAAGGTCTGGTGGCTTCCCATCATGGCATCCTTGTAGACCCCCTTGTGTCCTTCTAAATACTCCAACTCTTCCATGGAGAAATAGACAGCAACATCATCACACTTTATGGGAACCTGAAACCCAGAGAATCCATACATTCAATTTATGGGCACAGTAAACTTTTTTTTCCTCTATAGGAAACACATACCTATAAATTCAAGTTTGATAGGAGAACTGCATTGGTCTTGCAGTCAAGATAAAGAAACGTATGGAATAACTATTCATTGTCCATCACTTCAATGTCTTCATTGTTTTTGGGATCCAAAGTGTGATGTACTGTAGGAAAGAAGAAGCTACTGGAGTTGTGAATCTCAATGAAAACCCAATCTTCCATCATATCATGTATATGACCAATAATTTTTAAATTAAGTTTTTAGTAATGGACTCTCTTGCTTTGTTGTCCAGATCAAGTACACCCATCTCTTCTAAAAACCCAACCAACATGTATCTTTGCACTCATTTGGCCCAATGTCCCTCACTCCAGAAACAGATGCTTCAATGCCCCATGTCATTTATCAGTGTTCCTCACCTCTCCAGTCAGCAGGTGCATGATCTTGGAGGCTTCTTCCACAATCTTCTTAGTCATAAGCATTGTGTCTTCATTGGCCTCATGTATCAGTGAGTCAGTTGGATGCTCCTCGATTGGGTTCTGGGATTTGCAGAGGGTTTCAGACACACTGAGAGCGGTGATGTGGAGGGCAGGCTTAGAATGTTTCTTCACAACAACACAATCCTGGAGATTTAAAGATGAGAGAGAGAATTGTGAGGAGCAGCACTGATGGGTCTCAAGCAGCTACTCATACGGTAATAGCTCAATCTGCCGCAGGGATCCGAACACTAGGGCAGATGTTTCAATCCATTTACTGTATTCACCTCTACCACCTCTGTTGGGAGGCTATTCCATGAATACACCACCCTTTCCATGAAGAAGTATTTCCTTATATATTCCCGGGAAACTTCTACCCACTTCACATTATGACGTCTTGTTCTAGCACTTTGCTCTCACTGAAATATGCTTTCCTCTTGGAACTGTTTGTGTTTATAAGTTTCTATCATATCCCCCCTCTCCCTTCTCCCTTCTTTCCTCTAAGCTGTATATATTGAGGTTCTTATGTCTTTATGATGTAGAACATGGATGAGCAAAATACGGTCTGCGGGCCACATCCGTCCATAAAACCTTTCTATCCAGCCCACAAAAGGTAGGGCCCCACACCCCGTCCCTGGGCTCTACCTGTGGTGTGGGTTCTTACCGGGTGCGGGGCATTATGTGTTGGCTGCGGAAGCCTCAGCAGAGGGAGCAGTGGAGAGAGCACACCCAGGTGACCGAACACGAAAGTTAAGCCCCACCAGAAGTCGAGCCCAACTTCCGCAATCAGCGCGTGGTTGTGCTCCCTCCGTCACCGCCACACACCGCATCAGAGGTAGGACACCGGTGGAAGAGTGAGGCTTGGGGGAAAGAGAGAAAGATGTAAGAGAGGATGGGGAGTGAAGTGACGGGGGAGAAGAGCGAGAGAGAGAAGGGACGGGAGGAGAAGAGCGAGAGAGAGAAGGGACGGGAGGAGAAGAGCGCGAGAGAAGGGACAGGGAGAGAAGAGAGAGAAGGGACGGGGATAGAAGAGAGAGAAGAGCGAGAGAGAAGGAACGGGGGAGAAGAGTGAGAGAGAAGGGACGGGGGGAGAAGAGAGAGAGAGAAGGGACGGGGGGAGAAGAGCGAGAGAGAAGGGACGGGGGGAGAAGAGCGAGAGAGAAGGGACGGGGGGAGAAGAGAAGGGACGGGGGAGAAGAGCGAGCGAGAGAGAAGGGACGGGGGAGAAGAGCGAGCGAGAGAGAAGGGACGGGGGGAGAAGAGCGAGCGAGAGAGAAGGGACGGGGGGAGAAGAGCGAGCGAGAGAGAAGGGACGGGGGGAGAAGAGCGAGCGAGAGAGAAGGGACGGGGGGAGAAGAGCGAGCGAGAGAGAAGGGACGGGGGGGAGAAGAGCGACAGAGAAGGGACGGGGGGAGAAGAGAGACAGAGAAGGGACGGGGAGGAGAGAGAGAGAAGGGACGGGGGGAGAAGAGAGAGAGAAGGGACGGGGGGAGAAGAGAGAGAGAAGGGACGGGGGGAGAAGAGAGAGAGAAGGGACGGGGGGAGAAGAGCGAGCGAGAGAGAAGGGACGGGGGGAGAAGAGAGCGAGAGAGGGAGAAGGGACGGGAGGAGAAGAGCGAGAGAGAAGGGACAGGGGGAGAAGAGAGCGAGAGAGAGAAGGGACGGGGGGAGAAGAGCGAAAGAGAGAAGGGACGGGGGAAGAAGAGCGAGAGAGTAGGGACGGGGATAGAAGAGAGAGAAGAGCGAGCGAGAGAGAAGGGACGGGGAGAAGAGCGAGAGAGAAGGGACGGGGGAGAAGAGCGAGCGAGAGAGAAGGGACAGGGAGAAGAGAGAGAGAAGGGACGGAGGAGAAGAGCGAGCAAGAGAGAAGGGACGGGGGAGAAGAGAGAGAGAAGGGACGGAGGAGAAGAGCGAGCAAGAGAGAAGGGACGGGGGAGAAGAGAGAGAGAGAGAAGGGACGGGGGTAGAAGAGCGGGAGAGAGAAGGGAAGGGGGGTGAAGAGCGAGAGAGAGAAGGGACGGGGAGAGAAGAGCGAGAGAGAAAGGACGGGGGAGAAGAGCGAGCGAGAGAGAAGGGACGGGGGAGAGAGAAGGGACGGGGGGAGAAAAGCGAGAGAGAGAGGAAAGGACGTGGGAGAAGAGCGAGAGAGAAGGGAAGCGGGAGAAGAGAGAGGGAGAAGGGAAGGGGGAGAAGAGAGAGGGAGAAGGGATGGGGGAGAAGAGAGAGGGAGAAGGGATGGGGGAGAAGAGAGAGGGAGAAGGGATGGGGGAGAAGAGAGAGGGAGAAGGGATGGGGAGAAGAGAGAGGGAGAAGGGATGGGGGAGAAGAGAGGGAGAAGGGATGGGGGAGAATAGAGAGGGAGAAGGGATGGGGGAGAAGAGAGAGGGAGAAGGGATGGGGGAGAAGAGAGAAGGAGAAGGGATGGGGGAGAAGAGACAGGGAGAAGAGATGGGGGAGAAGAGAGAGAGAGAAAAGGGACGGGGGAAAAGAGCAAGAAGTGAGAGAGAGAGGGAAGGGACGGGGGAGGAGAGAGAGAGAAGGGACGGGGGAGAAGAGCGAGCGAGAGAGAAGGGACGGGGGAGAAGAGCGAGAGAGAAGGGACGGGGAGAAGAGAGAGAGAAGGGACGGAGGAGAAGAGCGAGCAAGAGAGAAGGGACAGGGGAGAAGAGAGAGAAGGGACAGGGGTAGAAGAGCGAGAGAGAGAAGGTTAGGGGAGAGAAGAGCGAGAGAGAAGGGACGGGGGGAGAAGAGCGAGGGAGAGAGAAGGGACGGGGGAGAGAGAAGGGACGCGGGGAGAAGAGCGAGAGAGAGAGGGAAGGACGTGGGGAGAAGAGCGAGACAGAAGGGAAGCGGGAGAAGAGAGGGAGAAGGGAAGGGGGAGAAGAGAGAGGGAGAACGGATGGGGGAGAAGAGAGAGGTAGAAGGGATGGGGGAGAAGAGAGAGGGAGAAGGGATGGGGAGAAGAGACAGGGAGTAGAGATGGGGGAGAAGAGAGAGAGAAAAGGGACGGGGGAGAAGAGCGAGAAGTGAGAGAGAGAGAGAAGGGACGGGGGGAGGAGAGAGGGAGAGAGAGGACGGGGGAGAAGAGAGAGAAGGAAGGGACGGGGGAGAAGAGCGAGAGAGGGAAGGGACGGGGGAGAAGAGCGAGAGAGGGAAGGGATGGGGGGAGGAGAGAGAGAGAATGGACGGGGGAGAGAAAGGGATGGGGAGAGTGTGTGAGGGGAGTGAGAGAAAGGGGAGATGTAGGTTAGAAGAGTAGGTACATTAAGTGTGTGGCCCCCAAAGCTCATGAAGTGGCCACCCAGCCTAAAGAATTGCCCACCCCTAATGTAGACAATGCAATATGTTAATAGATCTTCTTTGCACAACGTCTAATTTATGTCTCTGGAGATATGAGGTGAAGAAGTGATGCCAATTTGTAGATGATCAGTATCACCTCACCCAGAGTACTATGTTCAGATAGATTGCAGGGCTGGAAGACACCTTGCAGCCCATTCAAGTAAATGAAAGTCAATGGGCTTTAAGGTGCATTCCAGCAACAGAAGGTGTCTTATTGGCATAGACTTCTTAGTAAATCCAAGAACTAAACACAGTACTCTAGGTAAGATCTTACTGATCTACAAAATGGCATCACTACCTCTCTCACCCTGTTTCTTATACCTTTCCCTATACACCCAGCATCACCTAATAACCCAACATAAAACGGATTATGACATCCGCCTTTGTCCTCACCTGTCCAGTCAGCAGACAGATGATCTTGAGGGCGTGTTCCAAAATCCTCTCCATCATCTGCTTCTTGTCACTGTTTCCCATGGTCCATGAGACAGTTACTGGGACATGAACAGAGCAGTGAGGAAGATATAGATACACTACAAAACCATATTATATACATCCTGTGTGATTATATATTAACAAATAACTAAAATGAAATTACCATTGTGGGTACTCAATTGAAAAGACCAAGAGAACGAACAAAAGTAAGATGGGAGAATTAAATCAAAATATTTTTAGTGCAACGTGGTGGAGAGGCTTGGAACCAGACTACCTGGAAGATCATTGGGGCGACCTTCATCCGGCAGATCATGATGATGATGATACATACATACGTTAGAAATCTGTTTATTATATTAAAATGTATGAATGAGAAATGATATCAAGACAATTGAATGAGAATACGTTTTAAGGTTTAGATTTCAAATGTAGCCAAAACCGATGAATTGCCATTAGGTTTAATGCATAACAGATGTAGGAGGTTGGTTTAGAGATAAAATTTCAGGCCTGAGCAAAGGTCTGTTAGAGAAAGACAACGAGGAGAATGGGGCGGCATTAGTGATCAATAAATACAGTTGTATCTTGGTTCAGTGCTCTCTCTCTCTCTCTCTCTCTCTGTGTCTCTCTCTCATCGAAGTAATGTGAGGGACAAAGGGTTTCCTTCTCTCTCTCTCTCTGTCTCTCTCTCTGTCTCTCTCTCTGTCTCTCTCTCTGTCTCTCTCTCTCTGTCTCTCTCTCTCTCTCTCTCATCGAAGTAATGTGAGGGACAAAGGGTTTCCTTCTCTCTCTCCCTCCCTCTCTGTTCTATCATTACCATCTGAGAGAAAGAGCTCATGTTATCATCATTGATTGAACTTCCATCTGTAAGTAACGCTATAAGAATAAACCATAACTGGACCACAATTGTCTGAAGTATTGGAATCTTTATGAACAAAAAATAAAGAAGAATTATTCTAGCAGCGTGTGTATTATTTTTTTTAAAGCATTTGTAGCCTGGAGCTCCCGCAGCTCCTTGAGACCCCCCTCCCCTTGAGCAGCTCGATCGCGGGTGCCGAAAGACCCGACGGCTGCTTCCAAGGGTGGGGGCTGGAGCAGGGAGCAGCGCGGCTTCCCCTGCCTGCGGCCGGTTGCCGGGGACGCGATCGGGCCGTTGCTAAGGCCGCGATCGCGTCTCTAAGGTCCCGGCGGCCGCAGAGCAGGGCGCCGCCATTGAGGACCGTCTCGCGCATGCGCAGTGGACGCGTAGGCGCAGGGAAAGCCCCAGAGCTAGGGATAGCTCGCGCGAGCATAGGGACAGCTCAGGGAGAAGAGAGAAAGCCCGGGAAAGCTTGCGCAAGCGCAGTGCAGGGTAGGAAAAGCCCGCGAACCCCTAGCCTACCAGGGAAGGCTCTGAGCTGGGACTACAAATCCCATGAGCCTCTGTATGCCCCATGTGACACCAGGGAGCCAATAGGGCTTAGGAAGGCCAGGCAGGCAAAGAGATACATTGTTTGCGCTGCAGCACGTTTTGTCAGTTGGAGCTGGGGAGCTGTGAGGGAAGGAAGGGTGCAGAGAGCATGTGCAGCTCCTGCATCGAGTAAGGTCCCCCACATCCCAAGTAAGGCCCCAACTCCCCACCAGGTTAGTGGGTAAGTGTTGAGGGACGGCCCAGATAGGGACGCTGCCCTTAGTGCGTGTGTGTGTGTTGTCTTGTCAGGATCACGGCTGGCAGTGCTGTGAGGCCTGACAAGAAGGCATAGTGCTAGTGTGCAGCAAGTTGCTGTACGCGTTCCAGAAGTTTGCAGTGCGTAGCTGTTAGTGTTAGTGTTCCAGGTTGCTGTGTTGAGTGTTGCATGTGACGCTGCCTGTACTGAGTGCAGTGTGTGTGCAGCGTGTGTTACTGTCTGCCGGCTGACTGAGAGCTGTGTGTCGGCTGCAGGCGCGTTAGGATAAGTGAGTTAGGAGCTAGTTGTTCAGTGTGTGTATATCACCAGTGCCAGTTGCACGTGGTGAGCTGCCAGAGTCTGGGATCCGACAGAAGTTACAGGGAGAGTTATTCTGCATGCAGGGACTAGGGTAGAGGTATACCCCAGGGCCCAGTTAGTCCCCTATGACACCAGAGGAAGCTGTATGATATAGGGTTGGCCTTAGGACAGGGACTCCTTCACCATATTTAGAGCAGCAAGAGGGATGCTGTCTGACGGCCTCTGACTGTCTGACAGCGTGTTCAGAGACTGTGTTAAAGGAGCATTCCGGCTGGAGATTCCTTTCCTGTGGATGCAGCGTGTGCATCCATTCCTGCAGAGAGCAGCGCAGCATGCCGTGGGATCACTGTGCGGTGCTGCTGAGTTCCAAGGATTTTCCTGACCAGGACTGGTCAGGGAGGTAGTATATATTAAGTGCACCACCGGGCCCCAACACAGGGAAGCGCTATCCCTCACACTCACACTGGTCTTTATTGTTGGGGACACTCAAGAGACTGCGGGGAATGTGATGATGGACATGTGGGTGGGGGGATGGTATGCATTCAGAGTGATGCACTGTTATTGATATATTGTTTTGATGTTATGCAAAGAGGTGTTATTGGAGTTACAGGTTATGCTCAGTAAATACTGTTTATTCACACGGTGTGTATTTACTGTATGGTTGTTCTGGTGAGGGCACACTCTCACCCCGTTGAGATCCCTCATCAGTGGAGGCGCTGCACCGAGTGTAAGTACATACCCCAGGTTCCCCATGGCGGAAGCTCAGCCCTCCTGTGAGCCAACAGGTATAGCACCACACTGATAAGTAGTCAGACACACCTACCCACCTCAATCTCACTTAAGGGGGGGGGAAAGAGGGCTACACATTTATTAAGACTTTATCGCTGTCTTGGTTTTATTTATATTACTGCCACTACTTTACTATAAAGAGCAGCCATTTCATACACCCCCAGCCAATAAAAATAATTATAGTCACATATATCTATCCCAGTGTGTTCTTTATATACAAAACCTGTGTAGATCATTGAACAGAATGAGTATATATAGATATAGTAGGTTTATACGCAGGTCTCACCTCTTTCTCCTGCACTTCTGCCTGGGAGAGAGTATCCTGGGACACTCAGTCCTGCTGCCTGCAGATGTGCAGCAGAACCACAACTTCTAGCAAGCGCAGGAGAGCAGAACCTCTGGAAAGTTATTAACCAATCAACATTCAGATTGAGAGAGAGGCTTGGACCGCACCTGCCCTCCCTGTTGTGCTTCCGGGACCTCATTCACATGTTTGCACTCACTGAGCAGGTAGGAGCCGGGTTATGAGTTTATAGCAGAACGATATGAGCAGGTAATCGCTCCCCACAGTCTGTGCTCTGTGTGATGGGTATATATAGGGAGCGGACATACTATATACGCACTCCTCCCATTTTCTTTCCCTCCCTCACCACCTCTACTTCTGTCTTTGCTCCTTCTCTATTTCCTCCCTCCCCCCCATCATCCCTCTCTCCCCCCATCATCCCTCTCTCCCTCCCCCCATCATCCCTCTCTCCCTCCCCCCATCATCCCTCTCTCCCTCCCCCCATCATCCCTCTCTCCCTCCCCCCATCATCCCTCTCTCCCTCATCATCCCCCTCTCCCTCCCCCATCATCCCCCTCTCCCTCCCCCATCATCCCCCTCTCCCTCCCCCATCATCCCTCTCTCCCTCCCCCATCATCCCTCTCTCCCCCCCATCATTCCTCTCTCCCCCCCATCATTCCTCTCTCCCCCCCATCATTCCTCTCTCCCCCCCATCATTCCTCTCTCCCCCCCATCATTCCTCTCTCCCCCCCATCATTCCTCTCTCCCCCCCATCATCCCTCTCTCCCCCCCATCATCCCTCTCTCCCCCATCATCCCTCTCTCCCCCCATCATCCCTCTCTCCCCCCATCATCCCTCTCTCCCCCCATCATTCCTCTCTCCCCCCATCATCCCTCTCTCCCCCCATCATCCCTCTCTCCCCCCATCATCCCTCTCTCCCCCCATCATCCCTCTCTCCCCCCATCATCCCTCTCTCCCCCCATCATCCCTCTCTCCCCCCATCATCCCTCTCTCCCCCCATCATCCCTCTCTCCCCCCATCATCCCTCTCTCCCCATCATCCCTCTCTCCCCCCATCATCCCTCTCTCTCCCCGCCCATCATCCCTCTCTCTCCCCGCCCATCATCCCTCTCTCTCCCCGCCCATCATCCCTCTCTCTCCCCGCCCATCATCCCCCTCTCCCCGCCCATCATCCCCCTCTCCCCGCCCATCATCCCCCTCTCCCCGCCCATCATCCCCCTTCCCCCCCCCATCATCCCTCTTCCCCCCCCCCATCATCCCTCTTCCCCCCCCATCATCCCTCTTCCCCCCCCACCATCATCCTCTTCCCCCCCCATCATCCCTCTTCCCCCCCCCATCATCCCTCTTCCCCCCCCCCCCATCATCCCTCTTCCCCCCCCCCATCATCCCTCTTCCCCCCCCCATCATCCCTCTTCCCCCCCCCATCATCCCTCTTCCCCCCCCCATCATCCCTCTTCCCCCCCCCCATCATCCCTCTTCCCCCCCCCCCATCATCCCTCTTCCCCCCCCATCATCCCTCTTCCCCCCCCCCATCATCCCTCTTCCCCCCCCATCATCCCTCTTCCCCCCCCCATCATCCCTCTTCCCCCCCCCCATCATCCCTCTTCCCCCCCCCCCATCATCCCTCTTCCCCCCCCCCATCATCCCTCTTCCCCCCCCCCATCATCCCTCTCCCCCCCCCCCCCCCATCATCCCTCTTCCCCCCCCCCCCCCATCATCCCTCTTCCCCCCCCCCCCATCATCCCTCTTCCCCCCCCCATCATCCCTCTTCCCCCCCCCCCATCATCCCTCTTCCCCCCCCCCCCATCATCCCTCTTCCCCCCCCCCCATCATCCCTCTTCCCCCCCCCCCCATCATCCCTCTTCCCCCCCCCCCATCATCCCTCTTCCCCCCCCCCCATCATCCCTCTTCCCCCCCCCCCATCATCCCTCTTCCCCCCCCCCCCATCATCCCTCTTCCCCCCCTCATCATCCCTCTTCCCCCCCTCATCATCCCTCTTCCCCCCCCATCATCCCTCTTCCCCCCCCATCATCCCTCTTCCCCCCCCATCATCCCTCTTCCCCCCCCATCATCCCTCTTCCCCCCCCATCATCCCTCTTCCCCCCCCATCATCCCTCTCTCTCCCCCCCCCATCATCCCTCTCTCTCCCCCCCCATCATCCCTCTCTCTCCCCCCCCATCATCCCTCTCTCTCCCCATCATCCCTCTCTCTCCCCATCATCCCTCTCTCTCCCCATCATCCCTCTCTCTCCCCATCATCCCTCTCTCTCCCCATCATCCCTCTCTCCCCATCATCCCTCTCTCTCCCCGCCCATCATCCCTCTCTCTCCCCGCCCATCATCCCTCTCTCTCCCCGCCCATCATCCCTCTCTCTCCCCGCCCATCATCCCTCTCTCTCCCCGCCCATCATCCCTCTCTCTCCCCGCCCATCATCCCTCTCTCTCCCCGCCCATCATCCCCCTCTCCCCCGCCCATCATCCCTCTTCCCCCCCATCATCCCTCTCTCTCCCCCCCATCATCCCTCTCTCTCCCCCCCATCATCCTTCTTTCTCCCCCCATCATCCCTCTCTCTCCCCCCATCATCCCTCTCTCTCCCCCCATCATCCCTCTCTCTCCCCCCCCATCATCCCTCTCTCTCCCCCCCCATCATCCCTCTCTCCCCCCATCATCCCTCTCCCCCCCCATCATCCCTCTCCCTCCCCATCATCCCTCTCCCTCCCCATCATCCCTCTCCCTCCCCATCATCCCTCTCCCCCCCATCATCCCTCTCCCCCCCCACCGTCCCTCCCTCTCCCCCCCACCGTCCCTCTCTCCTCCCCGCCGGCGTCCCTCTCTCCTCCCCCCCGGCGTCCCTCTCTCCTCCCCCCATCATCCCTCTCTCCCTCCCCCCATCATCCCTCTCCCTCATCATCCCCCTCTCCCTCCCCCATCATCCCTCTCTCCCTCCCCCATCATCCCTCTCTCCCTCCCCCATCATCCCTCTCTCCCCCCCATCATTCCTCTCTCCCCCCATCATCCCTCTCTCCACCCATCATCCCTCTCTCCCCCCATCATCCCTCTCTCCCCCCATCATCCCTCTCTCCCCCATCATCCCTCTCTCCCCCCATCATCCCTCTCTCCCCCCATCATCCCTCTCTCCCCCCATCATCCCTCTCTCCCCCCATCATCCCTCTCTCCCCCCATCATCCCTCTCTCCCCCATCATCCCTCTCTCCCCCCATCATCCCTCTCCCCCCACCGTCCCTCTCTCTCCCCCCCACCGTCCCTCTCTCCCCGCCCATCATCCCTCTTCCCCCCCATCATCCCTCTCTCCCCCCATCGTCCCTCTCCCCCCACCGTCCCTCTCCCCCCACCGTCCCTCTCTCTCCCCCCCATCATCCCCCTCTCCCCGCCCATCATCCCTCTTCCCCCCCATCATCCCTCTCTCTCCCCCCCATCATCCTTCTTTCTCCCCCCATCATCCCTCTCTCTCCCCCCATCATCCCTCTCTCTCCCCCCATCATCCCTCTCTCTCCCCCCCATCATCCCTCTCCCCCCCCATCATCCCTCTCCCCCCCCATCATCCCTCTCCCCCCCATCATCCCTCTCCCCCCCCATCATCCCTCTCCCCCCCCCATCATCCCTCTCCCCCCATCATCCCTCT
>NC_134489.1:27726658-27839158 GCF_040206685.1 Ascaphus truei
TCTCTCCCCCCATCATCCCTCCTCTCCCCCCATCATCCCTCTCTCCCCCCATCATCCCTCTCTCCCCCCATCATCCCTCTCTCCCCCCATCATCCCTCTCTCCCCCCATCATCCCTCTCTCCCCCCATCATCCCTCTCCCCCCACCGTCCCTCTCTCTCCCCCCCACCGTCCCTCTCTCCCCGCCCATCATCCCTCTTCCCCCCCATCATCCCTCTCTCCCCCCCATCGTCCCTCTCCCCCCACCGTCCCTCTCCCCCCACCGTCCCTCTCTCTCCCCCCCATCATCCCCCTCTCCCCGCCCATCATCCCTCTTCCCCCCCATCATCCCTCTCTCTCCCCCCCATCATCCTTCTTTCTCCCCCCATCATCCCTCTCTCTCCCCCCATCATCCCTCTCTCTCCCCCCATCATCCCTCTCTCTCCCCCCATCATCCCTCTCCCCCCCCATCATCCCTCTCCCCCCCATCATCCCTCTCCCCCCCATCATCCCTCTCCCCCCCCATCATCCCTCTCCCCCCCCATCATCCCTCTCCCCCCCATCATCCCTCTCCCCCCCACCGTCCCTCCCTCTCCCCCCCACCGTCCCTCTCTCCTCCCCGCCGGCGTCCCTCTCTCCTCCCCCCCGGCGTCCCTCTCTCCTCCCCCCATCATCCCTCTCTCCCTCCCCCCATCATCCCTCTCTCCCTCCCCCCATCATCCCTCTCCCTCATCATCCCCCTCTCCCTCCCCCATCATCCCTCTCTCCCTCCCCCATCATCCCTCTCTCCCTCCCCCATCATCCCTCTCTCCCCCCCATCATTCCTCTCTCCCCCCATCATCCCTCTCTCCCCCATCATCCCTCTCTCCCCCATCATCCCTCTCTCCCCCATCATCCCTCTCTCCCCCCATCATCCCTCTCTCCCCCATCATCCCTCTCTCCCCCCATCATCCCTCTCTCCCCCCATCATCCCTCTCTCCCCCCATCATCCCTCTCTCCCCCCATCATCCCTCTCTCCCCCCATCATCCCTCTCTCCCCCCATCATCCCTCTCTCCCCCCATCATCCCTCTCTCCCCCCATCATCCCTCTCTCCCCCCATCATCCCTCTCTCCCCCCATCATCCCTCTCTCCCCCCATCATCCCTCTCTCTCCCCGCCCATCATCCCTCTCTCTCCCCCCCCATCATCCCTCTCTCTCCCCGCCCATCATCCCTCTCTCTCCCCGCCCATCATCCCTCTCTCTCCCCGCCCATCATCCTCTCTCTCCCCGCCCATCATCCCCCTCTCCCCCCCATCATCCCTCTCTCTCCCCCCCATCATCCCTCTCTCTCCCCCCCATCATCCTTCTTTCTCCCCCATCATCCCCTCTCTCTCCCCCCATCATCCCTCTCTCTCCCCCCATCATCCCTCTCTCTCCCCCCATCATCCCTCTCTCTCCCCCCCATCATCCCTCTCCCCCCCCATCATCCCTCTCCCCCCCATCATCCCTCTCCCCCCCCATCATCCCTCTCCCCCCATCATCCCTCTCCCCCCCCACCGTCCCTCCCTCTCCCCCCCCACCGTCCCTCTCTCCTCCCCGCCGGCGTCCCTCTCTCCTCCCCCCCGGCGTCCCTCTCTCCCTCCCCCCATCATCCCTCTCCCTCATCATCCCCCTCTCCCTCCCCCATCATCCCTCTCTCCCTCCCCCATCATCCCTCTCTCCCCCCCCCATCATTCCTCTCTCCCCCCATCATCCCCTCTCTCCACCCATCATCCCTCTCTCCCCCCATCATCCCTCTCTCCCCCCATCATCCCTCTCTCCCCCATCATCCCTCTCTCCCCCCATCATCCCTCTCTCCCCCCATCATCCCTCTCTCCCCCCATCATCCCTCTCTCCCCCCATCATCCCTCTCCCCCCACCGTCCCTCTCTCTCCCCCCCACCGTCCCTCTCTCCCTCCCCCCAGCGTCCCTCTCTCCTCCCCCCCAGCGTCCCTCTCTCCTCCCCCCAGCGTCCCTCTCTCCTCCCCCCCAGCGTCCCTCTCCCTCCCCCCCAGCGTCCCTCTCCCCTCCCCCCCAGCGTCCCTCTCCCTCCCCCCCATCGTCCCTCTCTCTCCCCCCCATCGTCCTCTCTCTCTCCCCCCCATCGTCCCTCTCTCTCCCCCCCCCATCGTCCCTCTCTCTCCCCCCCATCGTCCCTCTCTCTCCCCCCCATCGTCCCTCTCTCTCCCCCCCATCGTCCCTCTCTCTCCCCCCCATCGTCCCTCTCTCTCCCCCCCATCATCCCTCTCTCTCTCCTCCCCCCCATCATCCCTCTCTCTCTCCTCCCCCCCATCATCCCTCTCTCTCTCCTCCCCCTCTCTCTTCTTCCGTCCCCCCCAGCGTCCCTCTCTCTCCCCCCATCATCCCTCTCTCTCCCCCCATCATCCCTCTCTCACCCCCCCATCATCCCTCTCTCCTCCCCCCCATCATCCCTCTCTCTCCCCCCCATCATCCCTCTCTCTCTCCTCCCCCCCATCATCCCTCTCCCCCCATCATCCCTCTCTCTCCTCCCCCCATTATCCCTCTCCCCCCCATCATCCCTCTCTCTCTCCTCCCCCCCATTATCCCCTCTCCCCCCCATCATCCCTCTCCCCCCCCCATCATCCCTCTCTCTCTCCCCCCCCCCCATCATCCCTCTCTCTCTCTCCCCCATCATCCCTCTCTCTCTCCCCCCATCATCCCTCTCTCTCCCCCCCCCCATCATCCCCTCTCTCCCCCCCCCATAATCCCTCTCTCCCCCCCATCATCCCTCTCTCTCCCCCCCATCATCCCTCTCTCCCCCCCATCATCCCTCTCTCCCCCCCATCATCCCTCTCTCCCCCCCCATCATCCCTCTCTCCCCCCCATCATCCCTCTCTCCCCCCCCATCATCCCTCTCTCTCTCTCCCCCCATCATCCCTCTCTCTCCCCCCCATCATCCCTCTCTCTCTCTCCCCCCATCATCCCCCCCTCTCTCTCCCCCCCCCATCATCACTCTCTCTCTCCTCCCCCCATCATCCCTCTCTCTCTCTCCTCCCCCCATCATCCCTCTCTCTCTCCTCCCCCCCATCATCCCTCTCTCTCTCTCCCCCCCCATCATCCCTCTCTCTCTCTCCCCCCCATCATCCCTCTCTCTCTCTCCCCCCCATCATCCCTCTCTCTCTTCCCCCCATCATCCCTCTCTCTCTCTCCCCCCCATCATCCCTCTCTCTCTTCCCCCCCTTCTCTCTCCCCCCCCATCATCCCTCTCTCTCCCCCCCCATCATCCCTCTCTCTCTCCCCCCCCCCATCATCCCCCTCTCTCTCCTCCCCATCATCCCTCTCTCTCTCTCTCTCTCTCTCCCCCCCATCATCCCTCTCTCTCTCTCCCCCCCATCATCCCTCTCTCTCTCTCCCCCCCATCATCCCTCTCTCTCTCTCTCCCCCATCATCCCTCTCTCTCTCTCTCCCCCCATCATCCCTCTCTCTCTCTCTCCCCCCCATCATCCCTCTCTCTCTCTCTCCCCCCCATCATCCCTCTCTCTCTCTCCCCCCCATCATCCCTCTCTCTCTCCCCCCCCCATCATCCCTCTCTCTCCCCCCCATCATCCCTCTCTCTCTCTCTCCCCCCCATCATCCCTCTCTCTCTCTCTCCCCCCCCATCATCCCTCTCTCTCTCTCTCCCCCCCATCATCCCTCTCTCTCTCTCCCCCCCATCATCCTCTCTCTCTCTCCCCCCCCATCATCCCTCTCTCTCTCTCCCCCCCCCATCATCCCTCTCTCTCTCTCTCCCCCCCCCCCCCATCATCCCTCTCTCTCTCTCTCCCCCCCCATCATCCCTCTCTCTCTCTCTCCCCCCCCCATCATCCCTCTCTCTCCCCCCCATCATCCCTCTCTCTCTCTCCCCCCCCATCATCCCTCTCTCTCCTCCCCCCCATCATCCCACTCCCCCATCCTGATATCCCTCTCTTGTCCCTTCCTCTTCGTTTCCCCCCTAATTCCTTTCTTCATGTGTCTCCCCTTCCTTCTTATTCCCTCTACACCTGTTTTCTGCACAGGTAATTGCCACAAAAACTCTTTATTGAAAAGCAAAACTCTCACTTTAATGAAGGGGAATCTATGTCTCTCAAGCCTAGTAATCACAGTGACCCTAATAAAGATGACCAAAGACCCATCAGGTCATCTTTATTCACGTCTTCTCATCTGCAACCTCCCACCCCTTAGTGTTTCACACAATTTCAGACGTCAGACTGTGCACACACCGCAGATAAGCATTAACCAGATTCGTTTTACTCGGAAAGTTCCTCTTCAGTTGTTCCATATGTTTTTTTTCTACTTATCAGCGTCAAGGAGGCAAATGAAGTCCAAGGAGGCGTGGCAATGTTTAGGAGGACAGAACAAACCTTGGAAGGATGTTATGATGGAGAATTACCAGGATTTGTGCTCCGAGGGTGAGTGGAAATTGCTTCTAATTAATATCGGTACAATATTCTCTTCATCCTTCCCTCCTGTTTTATGTATCGCTGTGGACCTTCTTCCCACCTTCGTTCTTCTAAAGCAATAGGTGGCCAACTCCAGTCCTGAGGGGCCACCAACAGGTCAGGTTTTCAGGATATCCATGCATCAGCACAGGTGGCTCAATCATTGGAGTGATGATTAGTGAAAAAGCGCTAGTTATATCACGTGCAGAAAGTGATGACTACAAAAATTGTGTGTGATATATATATATATATATATATATATATATATATATATATATATATATCTCCAATACTGAAAATTGTAAGTCCGTAAGCTGCCTAAAAAGGCCGCTGATTTTTTAGGGAAAAAGGAGTTTAGTATACTAGCAGGAATTACTTTATGGCGCTGGACAAATACAAAAACTATCTAATTGTATATATCCCAATCAAATTAAATAATTTGTGAGTTCAAACCAAGTGTAGATAGTTCCTGGGAATTTTGCTCAGCTGTGGGGATTTCTTTAGGAGTTCATGATATCACATCACACATCTAAGCAAAAATAAAGTGCAAACATAGTGCATTATCTCAGGTGAATAGTCCTCTAAATGGCTTCGAATAGGTGTCGGGATACTAGACACAATTGGAGATTACACTAATAGTCTTACCTGCTAGTGGCTCAGTCTGGTGACTAGTGGCTTGACTGAGCCACCTGTGCTGCTGCAGGGATATCCTGAGAACGTGGCCCTTGAGGACTGGAGTCGGCTTACCTTGTTCTAAAGGCTGCCTGCTCTGTCTCACTTCACTCTACTGCTGTGTCCCATTTCAAATCTCGCATATGGTCGTCTATGCATGTTGATACAGATGGCACTTGATAAGGTAGAGACTTGTCTTCAATGCACAAGTGTGAGGGTTCAGTTCCTGCCGAGTCACTTGCATTCTATGCAATTCTGTGTGGCGTTAGGATGAGGGAAAAAGTAGACACAATATTCTGGAGACCAGATCTCCTTGAAAGGACATAAATACATTGGAGATTGTGCCAAAAAGGGACACTAAGATGGTGCATGACCTACACGCAGGGGTGAGCAAACTTTTTATGCCGAGCCCCCCTTTTCCTCCATGAAATTTCTCGAGCCCCCCTGCCTGATGTAATCAAAAGCACATGAAAAAAAAAACTTTATTAAACGGTATACAATATAATTACAAATGTCTAAATAAATAAATTGACATCACCAACTCTCCAAGCATGAGCACAGGGTGTCCTGCATAATTTTGCAAGCACGAGTAAGGGGGGGGGGGGGACGTGGATTGGGGCTATTTCTGTGTTTGTGTGTGTGCATTGACTGCTGCTGAGCGTGCTTCAAAGTCAAATTTGTTTGTCTCTCCAAGCTTTGGAGAGCGTACACCCCCCAGTTTGCGCACCGCTGCATTTAATGACCACACATGCACCCAATCACAACACAGACACAGCACACATACTCAATCACAACACACAATCACAACCAACACAGACACAACACAATCACAACCAACACACACTCAATCACAACACAGACACAACACACAATCATAAGTCACACACTATCATCTGGGGGAGGAAGTACTACTGTAAGCATGCTCCTGTCCCCCATGCCGCTGAAAAGTGGGTAACACAGGAGAAGGAGGGCTTGTCTGTGTGCAGGGAAGGAAAGCCCCGCCCCTGCAGCAGGCAGACAGCACAGAGAAGCAGCAGCACGGAGCTGCTTCCTTGCCTCCCGTGAACAGCTATGCCTGCCCCCAGGTTTCCCCGCACGCATCCTGCTCCCCCCTAAATAACCCAGTTTGCGCACCGCTGACCTACAGCATAAGACTCATCAGGAAAGACTACAGGACCTTAACATGTACAGTTTGGGGGATTGACGAGTTAGGGGAAATGTGAGGAAATCTACCATCCTTTATGGACTTATTTGAATATAAAAAAACCTATACGAACTGCTACTGGAGGCAAAAAAAATCGAACTAAAAATATTAGTCTGAGGTGTATCAACAGAACAAACATTTAAATACACGCACCACTAAGAATGTGGGACGCAAAGCGTTCTCAGAAAAATGATGCACCCAAAATCCTAAATATGAAAAACAATATATATATTTATTGTGAAATACAAAATAGGAAAAAATATAAAGCATTGATAATATCCATAGACAATAGAAAATAAACTAAATAGCAGAAATGAAAAACCAGCACCATGGAACTCATACATGTGTATCAATGCTTTATATTTCTTCATGTTTTGAATTTCACTGTGTGTACAGTATATATTACAAATGATGCACTCAAAATTTGATATATTTCTCAGAACGCTTTGTGTTGTGCGTGTGCGTTTGTATTTGTACACTTATTGTTGTATTCGAAAAAAATATTATCTATATTTTTGCATGTATAATAGGTTTATGTTAAATAATTTTGTGGTATTTAAGGAGAAAGGAAGATTAAAATGGTCACTTCCACGTTTTCCTTTCTCTCTCCCTCTAGAACACGTTTGGTGCAGAAAATGCAGACAGTATAATATCCATATAATCCCAGCTGCTGAATTGTAAGCAAAAAATCTTATGTTTTTGAATAATTGAATTTCTTCATTGTGTGGGCGTATTGCTTGGATATTAGAGGTGTCACACATATTGGCTGAATGTTCTGATCATCAATCAATGCTCAGACAAGCAAAGATATTTAAAAATTTCTATTATCTGTACTGACCCTACACTTGAAGAGAACACCCAATATTTTTTTGGGGGGGGCGGTGAAGAACCCTTATTGTTCCCTTAAAGGTGTCGCAAAATAAAATAAATAAACCAGCAGAAATAAAATCCTGGTGTCACTCTTGCACCACTTAACGATTACTAAATACTTTTTAAAATAAGGAGCAACTTTGTTGTTAAGGCACAAGTCTGTGAAGTGTAAGATATTTCAAAATTCACTGCTTGCTCTGTACAGGCATACCCCGCATTAACGTACGCAATGGGACCGGAGCATGTATGTAAAGCGAAAATGTACTTAAAGTGAAGCACTACCTTTTTCCCACTTATCAATGCATGTACTGTACTGCAATCGTCATATACGTGCATAACTGATGTAAATAACGCATTAGTAACAGGCTCTATAGTCTCCCGCTTGCGCACAGCTTCGGTACAGGTAGGGAGCCGGTATTGCTGTTCAGGACGTGCTGACAGGCGCATGCGTGAACTGCCGTTTGCCTATGGGGCGATATGTCCTTACTCGCGAGTGTACTTAAAGTGAGTGTCCTTAAACCGGGGTATGCCTGTATTCAAGTTGGGTCATTTTAAGCAATGTTTATTTAAAGCCAAGAGATGCAAAATCATGCATTAAGGACAAAAAAAAAATACAAGATCCTAGAGGCAGAATAAAGGTTAATGGCACTATAATTTCACTCGGAGGGAAGGAAACTGAGAGTAATTTCAGCTGACTTAAAAGCAATGTACGGCTAAGTTCCCGGTGGTGGCTGCTGCACGCACGCCTGGCGTCCTTGCGGCGCGTGTACGGCTTAAAACCGCAGTCTGTGCTGGAGCTGCAGGGAGAAAGACGGGGGCATGACAGGGGCGTGGCCATGTCACCTGGCTGGTTCGCCCTTCGCCCTCATTGGCTGAACCGCCGGGGGAGGCGTGGCCAGCACTCAGTCGCCACTTCTGCAATTTCCTAGTATTCCGAAAATCTGGTTGTGCATCGCGGCGGCAAATTGCGCGCCAGGGTAGCTAGTGGGGACGGCCCCATTGAGGGGCGGTTCTTGTCCCTACAGCGCACGCCATAGCTCGTGCTGCAGCAGGCACCGGGGACCTAGCCTAACATGGTAATGGGGAAAGCCTGCTGGCTATATAGGGAGGGGTATGAGCAGCAGAAAGAGAGTTTTTTAATGCCACTTTATAGATAATTGGCAAGACATCACCTGTGTACAGTTCTCGGGACCATATCTCCAGAAAGACGTCAATAAGTTAGAGGTTGTTCAAAGGAGGGCTCCAAAACTAGTCTACATAAGTGGTGCTCAAGTCTAGTCCTCAAGACGCCGCCTCAGGTCAGGTTTTAATAATATCTCAGCACAGGTGACTCAATCAGTAGCTCGGTCTTTGACTGCACCACCTGTGTTGAGATATTGTTAAAACCTGATCTGTTGGGGGGGTGGGGGATCATGAGGACTGGAGTTGAGCACCCTTGGTCTGCATCATAAAAGAATTAAAGACTAAAGGGCCCTATATGTACAGCTTGGAGGAGAGAAGGCAGAAATGGGATATGATATATATAACAAGACAAAGATCCCTAGTGCTACATGTAATATGACAAATGATGTTGTTAAATACTTATGTTTTTCTTTTTACAAGTGAGGGTCATTTAGTTAAATTGTTTGGCCAGAGTAATTTAAGCTTGCAAACCACGCCAAGGTATAAGAATTAAACGAAATAACCGTCACTTATGAAAAGAAAAACAGAAGTATTTAACGGCATGATTTTTCATACAGGCTTTTTGTCTCCTGCTATATGCGCGCGGACACGAATATATCTGGTGTGGTGGGTTTGGGTTCTGAGCTTGTGGGGGTATGATCTATTTTGAAGTGTATATCACGTGCAGGACGGAAGCATATTTCAGAGAGAGAAGCGCTAGAACAAGAGGCCCTGTTCTGAGGCTGGGAGGCTCGGGGGGGAAATGGGAGTAAGTTCTTCATGGAAAGGGTGGTGGATTTGGGGAATAGCCTTCCAGCAGAGGTGGTAGAGCCTAATATCGTAAAGGAATTCAAAACTGCTCGCGATAACAAGGCTACCCTACATTTGAAAGAAACCAACATATGTAATAGGGTCTGAGGTTTAACAGCAGATAAAAGAGTGGGCAGAGTAAGTGGGCCAAATTAGTTCTTATTTGCCGTACGTTTTCTACGTTTCTGTTGTCAAAATGCAATAAAGTAATGCAGGGGCGCGCAACATTTTTCAGGGGGAGGCGCGGCGGTTGCAGAGGTCCCGCGCTCTTCCCCACGGCATTTAAATTAAATGACGGGGGATCGCTTGGGGCCTCTGCAATGTCTCCTACCTTGTCTTCGGCAACGCAGGGTCACGTGACCCCCGTGGTGTCATTTAACGCCGAAGACCAGGCAGGAGGGGGGCGCGAGCAGGCAGGGGGAAGCGTTTGCGCGCCCCTGCAGTAATGCACAATGGAGCACCCACCTGTATCACTATGTAGAAATACATATTAATAATTATAATAGTGTTTATCAGTTGTTTGTGACTCAGAGGCAAGTGTCATTAAAAAGATCTATTGTGTTAGTAATTTATGGAATAACATCTTCAAAAGGTGCTCAAAGGTATGTTGTGAAGAATAGGAAGTGCATTCTGCGTTAACAACAAACTGAAATGATTCTCCTTTTGCATTATCAGACTGTGTACGGGTGGAGCCGACGGTTGTAGCAGAGATACCAAGAGGGCAGGAGGTGTGTGTGAGGGATTCTAAGGATATACAGGAGGGGGAAATTTCTGCACGTAATGGCATGGGTGAGTAGTTGACTGGTCAGGAAACTGTATACTGCAGTTGCATGGATACTTCTGATTTATCCTTGCAGTCAACATGTCATGGTTAGTGCAACATGTATTGCCAGAACTATATTCTTTTCATTACATCTCTGTATAAGGCAGTTACACTTCTAGGGCGTCCCCGAAAAAACACAAGGTTAACTTTTAGCGGCACATGAAAAGGTAAATATCTAGACAACCTGGTAGTCCCCAAGACCAAGAATAGAGCGATTTCAGCTCAGGGGGACCTCCCTGTTCCAGTTATAGGGAAACAAAATCCAAAAATTGGAGATTGTTGCTTTATTTTGCCAACCACTGATTGCACATTAACAAACCCCAGTGACATTTTGGAAAGACTTTTACAAATCCCTGTAAGAACATTGAGATAAACGCTCAAAAATAATTACGAGACACTGAAATATCTTATTGCAAAAACAGAATGTAGATGGGTGCTTACTTACACTCAGTGTGCAGGAA
The DNA here is from genome assembly GCF_040206685.1 of Ascaphus truei. Classification (NCBI taxonomy): domain Eukaryota; kingdom Metazoa; phylum Chordata; class Amphibia; order Anura; family Ascaphidae; genus Ascaphus; species Ascaphus truei. The sequence goes on from NC_134489.1 coordinate 27,737,095, forward strand.
GACCGGTGCCCAGTGACATGAAGGAACGTTGATGGATCTTGCGCCCTACTAGAAAACTAGCATTAACAGCAGGATGTTCTCCGATTGTCAGAAAGGCCTCTGGCATGCCGGCCCTTGTGACATTCCGGGTAAGTCATAAGTTGTCAGACTCTAGCCTGTAGTACCCATGCACATCCACCGGGACTGCTGCTGCTCTTGCTAGCTCTCTCAAAGAAACTTCCAGACTCTGAAACCTGACACCTCTGCACCTGTCCCTTGCCTCTGGCCAGACCTATATAAGCCTCCCCTTCCTGTTCCTCCTTGCCTGTTTATACTGGTTCCTCCAGCACCTGTTAGGTTCCTTTATTCTCCTGCTCCCGAGTCCCGCTCCTGCTCCCGAGTCCCGCTCCTGCTCCCGAGTCCCGCTCCTGCTCCCGAGTCCCGCTCCTGCTCCCGAGTCCCGCTCCTGCTCCCGAGTCCCGCTCCTGCTCCCGAGTCCCACTCCTGCTCCCGAGTCCCGCTCCTGCTCCCGAGTCCCGCTCCTGCTCCCGAGTCCCGCTCCTGCTCCCGAGTCCTGCTCCCGAGTCCCACTCCTGCTCCCGAGTCCCACTCCTGCTCCCGAGTCCCACTCCTGCTCCCGAGTCCCACTCCTGCTCCCGAGTCCCACTCCTGCTCCCGAGTCCCACTCCTGCTCCCGAGTCCCACTCCTGCTCCCGAGTCCCACTCCTGCTCCCGAGTCCCACTCCTGCTCCCGAGTCCCACTCCTGCTCCCGAGTCCCACTCCTGCTCCCGAGTCCCACTCCTGCTCCCGAGTCCCACTCCTGCTCCCGAGTCCCACTCCTGCTCCCGAGTCCCACTCCTGCTCCCGAGTCCTCGTTGCCCACCTTTGCTTGTGACCCCGACGAGCTCTGCCTGCTGTTCCTGCCACTGGGATCCACTCCAGCCTTAGATCAGCCCTTGACATAAGTGAAACCTAAGGGTTAATAGATTACATATTCCCACTCCCCCTTATGAGGATGTAAAATGAGCTTGTAAAAATAGGCATACATGTTTTGGTAACCCCATACGTATTCTGCAATATCACTGGGTACTGCCCTCTAGTTGTGTGATCAAATATGTTAAAAAGCTCAAGAAAATATTTTTTGACATTAATTCTTTGTATTCACCATACACCTTCCTTCAACAGGTTGTGGTTCTATGAGTCAGGAAAAAGAACTGTTACATTGGAGAATGGAAGATCGCATTCCCCATAATAGTCACGGAGAAGACATCTGTAGGAAACTAAGAGACTGTGCTGGAAACACACCCAAGGAATCCACTTTGTGTGCAGAAAATAATCTCACATCGGCTAATCCAAAGGATAGTATAGGAGCTCAATGTATATGGGATGATAGTACGAATTGTGATAACCCCACAGAAGAATACACTTATAAGTGCACTGAAAATAGCACAATGTCTTGGGACAAACCAAACTGTATAATCCAACACACACCTCACAGAGGACAGAAGCAGTTTGCATGCACCGATTGTGAGAAAAGCTTTAGCTATAGATCGTATCTTATAATTCACCAGAGGACCCATACAGGAGAGAAGCCATATGCATGTAGTGAATGTGGGAAAAGTTTTGCTAGCTGTGCATCTCTTGTTATACACCACAGGACCCACACAGGAGAGAGGCCTTACATATGTAATGACTGTGGGAAAAGTTTTACTAGCAGTACCTACCTTTCTGTTCATAAGAGAATCCACACGGGAGAAAAGCCGTATGCATGCAGGGAATGTGAGAAGACCTTCACGAGCAGCGCCTCTCTATTTATGCACAAACGAACCCACACAGGAGAGAAGCCATATTCATGTAATGAATGCTGGAAAAGCTTCTCTTGCAGCTCTGCTCTTGTCAAACATCAGAGAACTCACACAGGAGAGAAGCCGTATGCATGCGCTGAATGTGGAAAGAGCTTTGTTGATAGCTCCAGTCTTATTAAACACCAGGCGGCTCATACAGGAGAGAAGCCATACGCATGCTCCGTGTGCAGGAAAACCTTTACTTGCAGCTCAAATCTTAAGGTTCACCAGAGGGGACACACAGGAGAGAGGCCGTACACCTGTTCTGAATGTGGGAAGAGCTTTACTCACAATGCATATCTGATTAGACATCAGACAATACACACAGGAGAGAGGCCATATGTATGTGCTGAGTGTGGGAAGAGTTTTACGCGGAATGAACATCTTGTTGCACATCAGAAAATTCATGCAAGAGCTAGAAAAACTGTGCTCTGAATGAAGACAACTCCTGAAGAAGACGAGTGCTTCAACGCTCTACACAACTGCTCTACATCTCTGAAGAACTCTTATTGCTCAATTGAGAGATCATGAACTTCTACATGAATAGAGATTCTCAAATAAAGGCTTCCATGAGAGGTCATATGTACAGTGTTCTCAAGCTTTACTCTTTGCAAACATCTTGTTGCACACAAGAACCAGGAAAAATGTATGGTATGGATGATGGGCAAACCTGAAGAAGACTTGTGAGGTCTTAAAAGCTCTGTACAACTATATCTACGAAGAACTGCCGTGTTGACCCATTGAAGAATCTTGTGAGGTCTTGAAAATTCTACAAAACTTCATTTATGAAGAACTCCACTGAGAGGTATCACAACCTGCAGACGAATTTGGAAGAACCATTCCTGAACGAATATTTCAGTCAAGACTGAATAGGATACTGTGTATACAGTTCTGCTAATTGTGGGGAGTTTACATTTGACCTTTATACATTCTTTTTTTTTTTTCTTGCAGTAATCGCAAGGATAATAAATTCTACAGAACATCAAATAAATGGAATAAGCTCCAGGTATTTCTCAACCTATTACAACTTTGGATTGAAGCATAAATTAATTATTTGTGAAGCAAGATTTTTACATGCCTGTCACCGCATGAATTGTGTTTTGCCACATTGCACTTGCTTGCAATTTGGGCAGTGGGGGATGTGAAGTCCTGGAGGTATTATAGGACTTTCAAGGGGAAGTATCAAATGTTGTATTGAGACTATCATTCATTTCATCAGTGTCAAACAATCGCCACTAAGACTCGAGTGTAAAACTAACACGTGTGCCAAATTATTTACTTGATTACAAAAAAATTGAGGCATAAAGGGGAAACTTAAATGCAATGTATGTGTTGAATGATTTAGCCATTGACGCTCTTGATTTAAACCTTCATATCTTATGTTGTATTTTGCGATTTTATTTTCGTAATAAAATATTTTGGGATATAACCCATGTGTGCTATTTCTGGTGGATACTTTTCACTTTGCCCTAATATTTTTTTTTGAGTGGTTTGATATATCAATTTGTGTTTTCAAGTTTGTCCTGGAATAAAGATGACGACAAGGGTCCATATTTACTATGCGGTGGTTACTGAGGTCCCGCGCGCTTCCCGAAGGCATTTAAATTAAATTCCGGGGGAGCAGCGAAGGCCTCTGTAACTTCACTTACCTTAGCTCAGACGGCTTCTAGCGACGCGTCAAATGACGCCGCGGGGTCACGTGATGCCACGTTGTCATGACGTCAGAACGCCGGAGCCAAGGTAAGGGTGAAAACAAAGAGTAATGTTAATGGGTAACCTTTAAGATCAGCTATATCAGCGTATGTCAGCCAAAATGTCACTGAGGTTTGTTCATTTGCAATCAGTGGTTGGCAAGATAAAACAACAATCCCCCATTTTTGGGTATCGTTTCCCCATAACTGGAACAAGGAGGTGACCCTGAGCTGGAATCGCTCTATTCTTGGTCCTGGGTACTACCAGGTTGTCTAGATATTTACCTTTTTTATGTGCCGCTAAAAGTTAAAGAAAAGGTAAAATTAAAACATGTTAAATTTGGGTCTGAAAGGTACTATTTTAACATTATACAGGACTACATTTGGGAGGGGTGGATATCTAGCTGCAAACTACAACCAAAACTCCGGTACCTTGCACTAGGGGGTGCACAATCTTATGCCCCTGTGCCCGCCCCCCTGCCGGCTCGTGTGTGTGGTTTGTTTAAGATGCACTGTGATTGGCCGTGCAAATCACGTGACGCGGCCGTCGCCTGTGAAAAACAAAATCTCAAATCTCTTCATGACCGAAGCTTTGCAGCACGTCGCGGCGCTATCGGCGCGATTGGTATGTGCGCTTTCATTGCATTGTTTTGTAGCTGCACGATTTCTGGTATAATCATGGCCTAAGGGGTGGTGTGTGTATGTGGGTAGGTTTATGTGGGTAAGATTGTGTAATGGTATTTGGGTAAGAGTGTGTGTATATGTGGGTTTTAAGGTGTGTGGGTGTGTACGTATATCGGGGAGGAAGATACTGAAGGGAGAAGACGGGAAGAGAAGAAAGGGGGGGAGAGGGAGGGGATGGAGAAGGGGAAGAGAGAAATAAATTAATAATGCAGCATAATTGGGGACGCTGTTCGACAAATACCATTATAATATTTATTTTTTAAGTTATGTAATTTGCTTTATAAATAATTTTTTCATGTGTCCTGTTTTTTACTTTTGGAAATCCAGTCACCCTATCTATGAAGTAGAATCTTTCTACTGCTAATACATCTCACTATACACATCTTATCTTACTAGCACGCCCTACTCTCAGCTGAAATAATGACTCCCAGGTCTCTTTCCTCTATATCAACCAATACCTTATTACAGACCCTGCAACATGTTGGGGATATTGAATACATACCACTGTTGTTCCTCTACTCGTGCTGGCGGAGGTACTTCCAAGCAATACCTATGGAAGTCCCATAACCTGCATCTTACCACACACAAAAACGTTCTGTATAATACATACAGCTGGTCTTACAGGGGCCAAAAACATGAACTGTACTATACCTGCAATATAGGTACGGTTGGAGGGTATGTTATTGAAAGAATGAGGCTGAATCATCTCTTATTTCTTTATTGAAAGCTTCCACTTTTCTCAATGAGTGCTATTTTCGCTGATTCAGCTATCTTCAGATTAGATGTTAACTCCATATTTACCCGTATGTTATAGAATCCTAGAGTCATCTGTTATGGGGTCTTATCCAATAAAATACCGTAAAATCCAATCCCAAGCATTGTGACTTTATCAGTCTTTTATGTGGGACAGTGTGCAATGCCTTAAGGAAATCTAGATAAGCTACTTTACAGTTACAAACAATACCTGAGAAAAATAATGTATTTGCATATTTCCCAGGTACTGTATTATCTTCCGTCTCACCACATGGTGTATAGGTTCATTTGTTCGGTGGTATGTAAGCAAATAGTCTCTCGTCCTCTCTCCCTATCTCACCCCCCAAATGTAACTATGAACCCAGTATGGTACTTCCTCTGAATCTGTTATATGGAGGCTAATACGTACTGTTTCGGTATGGAATATGGCTGTAATATATTTCTACAGTATATCTTGAGATTATTAGTCCTTTAGATTTTCATGCATTAGATTTGATTTGTAATATTTTGACACTCTGGGAGAATGATTACTGTCATTTCCTATATTATTTAATTCAGTTTAAAGCCTAAGAATATTGTTTCTTATTTTAAACCGAGGCAGTTACTTGTTTGATTTTGTTCCCCCGCTATTGTGACACTTGAGTCAGGACGATCCTGTTACGGCTGGACTCATTGCCATGGCCGAAATTTGGATATAGTGTCCAGTAATGATCAGGGGGTTCTGCTGGCATGTAATGTTGGATAGGGATGCTGAAAGTTTCTTATAGCCTGGGTCCCCCACCCCCCTGGTCCCCCGTCTGCCCCTACCTCTGCCTGCAGCACAGGCAGGGGGGGGGGCGTGGGGAAGTTGCGGCAGGCGACCCAGTGGCCGGAGGCTTCCCTTGCAGCGCGCCGCCATCTTGGCTGCAATCGTGCATGCACGAGATGCTGCGCATGCGCAATGTCAGGCTCGCGAGGCGGCCATTACAACAGAAGTCTCCGTGGGGACTACAAACCCCATCATGAATAGGAGCGGCAGCAGCGCATGAGCAGGCTTAGCCAATGGGACTGCCAGGATTCCCTGCTTCCACAAATAGATACATTGCACGCGCTAGGAGCACACCAGTCGGAGCTGGGACGAGGAAAGGGTAAGGTGTGTAGGTGCAGGGTGTCTGTGACCCCTGCGCTAGGCCAGAAACCCCCTTGGGCCCCAGCTAGCCCTCCACTCCCCTCAGCTTGTGGTCGCTGCAGGGACAGGCCCAGTAGTTAGGGACACTGCCCGTGTAGCACCAGTGTGAGGGACACAGCCAGGATGTGGCGGCGAACTGGTGATCCGGTGGTCTAGGACCAGATCACTCTACAGATCAGAGATTAACTTCAATGGTGATACCATCCACGCGGGAGTTCACCCCACATGGAGGCGGACGTCGTCATTAACAACCATCAGTGGATCCTATCCTTCCGTTGTGACGCTACCGGGTGCTGGAGTACCCGGCAGGTATCATCAAGTGCACCAAGTTTACACACGGTAGTTGTGGGCAGTGCTGTCTCACACATTTGGATGGGTTGCTGCTTGTGGACACCAGGGTGGTTGGGTGCCCAAGGGCCCCTCAGTACTTTGAGGGGATAGTCCATCAGGTGTGGACATAGAGTTGGAGGACATTGTGAGGTTACGGCCGTGCGAGGCCTAGTTGATAGGGATGGTATATTGTTATTCTTATGCATGCAGTAAACTGTTATTTTATTCAGTGTGTGTATTATTGTACTGGGTCCTGTCACAGGGTTATCCAACATAGTAGGATCCCCGTATAGGTGGAGTCGCTGTCACTAGCAAATGGCTGTTAAAATAGAATACAAGAAAATTGGTCTTTCAAAGTTGTTTTTTTTTAAAACAGAAAATGCTAAAAGTATTTTTTCTTACTACAGAACTGATTTATTAAAAAAACACACATGCAGGATATTGACTGAACTGCAGCTTTAATGATTACACATTTGATTTGGTCACTACTTTGAGTATCTTAAGCCTACAATACACACAGGCTCTGTTGATTTACTTACATAGGGTGTATATATATATATATATATATATATATATATATATATATATATATATATATATATATATATATATATATATATATATATATATACAGTGTTCGACAAACCTATACATTTGCTCGCCCCGGGCGTGTGGATTTAACCCCCGGGCGAGTAAATATTGGCCCAAGCAGCACACGTTTGGTACTAGGTGGCGAGTAGATTTTTTTGGTGATTTGTCAACCACTGTGTGTGTGTGTGTGTGTGCGTGTATATATATATATATATATATATATATATATATATATATATATATATATATATATATATATATATATATATATATATATATATATATATATATATATATATATACATACATGTGAGACTTAATAGCTTTTCAGTGATACTTTTATATTAGCTGATATTGTATTGTATGTCTTTATTTATATAGCGCCATTAATGTACATAGCGTTTCACAGTAGTAATACATGTGGTAATCAAATAAATAACAGATAATATAAATAACAGATCATGGGAATAAGTGCTTCAGACATAAAAGTAACATTAAGGAAGAGGAGTCCCTGCTCCGAGGAGCTTACAGTCTAATTGGTAGGTAGGGAGAACTTACAGAGACAGGAGGAGGGAGTTCTGGTAAGTGCATCTGCAGGGGGCCAAGCTTTATGTATCATGTGTTAAGAATATTCACAGTGCTATTCATATGCTTCTTTAAGCAAGTGTGTCTTAAGGTGGGTCTTAAAGGTGGATAGAGAGGGTGATAGTCGGGTACTGAGGGGAAGGGCATTCCAGAGGTGTGGGGCAGTCAGAGAAAAAGGTTTAAGGCGGGAGAGGGCTTTAGATACAAAGGGGGTAGAAAGAAGACATACTTGAGAAGAACGCAAGAGTCTGGATGGTGCATAACGAGAAATTAGGCCTGAGATGTAAGGAGGGGCAGAAGAGTGTAAAGCTTTAAAAGTGAGGAGAATTGAGTGTGAGATGCGGGATTTGATCGGAAGCCAGGAGAGGGATTTCATGAGGGGAGATGCCGAGACAGATCTAGGAAAGAGTAGAGTGATTCTGGCAGCAGCGTTTAGGATAGATTGTAGGGGAGACAGGTGAGAGGCAGGTAGGCCGGACAGCAGGAGGTTACAGCAATCAAGACGGGAGAGAATGAGGGTCTGAGTCAGAGTTTTAGCAGTCGAGCAACAGAGGAACGGGCGTATCTTTGTTATATTGCGGAGGAAAAAGCGACAGGTTTTAGAAATGTTTTGAATGTGAGGGGCGAATGTGAGAGAGGAGTCGAGTGTGACCCCTAGGCAGCGTGCTTGGGCTACTGGGTGAATGATCGTAGTTCCAACAGTAATGTGGAAGGAGGTAGTAGGGCCGGGTTTGGGAGGAAGTATGAGGAGCTCTGTTTTAGCCATGTTTAGTTTAAGGCGGCGGAGGGCCATCCAGGATGATATAGCAGAGAGACATTCAGAAACTTTGGTTTGTACAGCAAGTGTAAGGTCAGGGGTTGACAAGTAAATTTGTGTGTCATCAGCATAAAGGTGATAATTAAACCCAAGAGATGTTATTAGGTCACCTAGAGAGAGTGTATACAGAGAAAAGAGAAGAGGTCCCAGGACACAGCCCTGGGGTACCCCCACAGAGAGATCAATAGAGGAGGTGTTAGCTAGATATTCATCAAGTTGTTTCATTGTTATATACCAATTTGTTTGATCCCACACAGGGCTCCATGTCTAGTTCCTTAAGCGTCAATTAGGTTTTAAACATGTTTTTGTTTTCTCAGTAAGAATAAAAGGAATTGTGTATTATTATTTACCTATGTAGGGGCTGGGTGCTTTCTAGAGGGATTCTTTCCTTTCCTTGTATATGACCAGTGCACTTTCACTGAAACCCCCCTTCTAGTATGTGTTCTAAATAAATATTATATCAGCTGAGGGCCTCCCGCACCCCTCCCCCCCCTTTTTTCCCTGTATGCATTCACGCAATGTGCACAGCAACATTAGGCATTAGGATAGAGAGGGGAGGGAGATAGATGAGAAGAGAGAGGGTGATAGGTGCTGTGCAGGGTCAGATGGAGAGAGATTTGTCCATGATGTGCAGGGAGAAAGAGCGATGAGGGGTGCAGTGAAGGGAGGGTGAGGGTTTAAATGCTGTGCAGAGAGAGAGAGAGAGATTGGGGGAGTATTGCTGTGCAAAGAGAGATGAGGGATGCTGTGAAGGGAGGGTGAGGGTTTAAATGCTGTGCAGAGAGAGAGAGAGATTGGTGTATTATTGCTGTGCAAAGAGAGATACATGGAGAGGAGCAATTACTAAAATGCAGATCTTTGTGTCTATTTCTATGCAAATCGTCAGCAGAACTACAACTCCCAGCATGCTCAGAGAAGCAGAGAGTGATGAGAAGTTCAGCAGCCAATCAGAGCGCAGATGTAGTGAGGCTTGGAACGCACCCGCCCTCCCCTGTTGTACTTCCGGTTTTCATTCACATGTCTGCACTCAGTAAGCAGGTACGAGCTGTGTTTGTTTATATCAGACAGATGTGAGCAGGAAACTTTCCTACAGCTTGTGATCTGGGTGATGGGTATATCGGGGTGGTAAGGGATCATACGTGCTGTGTGTATAGATATCACGTTTTATATATATATATATATATATTGTGTGCGGAACAAATAAAAGCATTTCGCTAGCCACAGAACGGTATCGTCTATTCGTTTATGATTTTATATATATATATATATATATATATTATTATTATTATTATTATTATTATTATTTTTTCTGAGGAGCTAGATAAAGCACAGGGAGGTCCGAAACGTCGCTCCGTTCTTTCTTGTATTTACCCCTGGTGCTTGTGAGATGAATTAAACCTTTTTACTATTTAAACTAATGAGTGCTGCGGATTCTTTGGATTTTTGTTCTATCTGTTGCTGGATGGTGATCCTGGCTGCACTGCAAGCACCCTGATTACAAAGATACGTGATTTGTCCTATTTTTGCTCATTTGAGGGCCCTGAACGTTTTGTGTGTATGTGTATGTGTGTGTGTATGTGTGTGTATATATATATATATATATATATGTATGTATATGTGTGTGTGTATATATATATATATATATATATATATATATATATATATATATATATGTACGTACGTGTAGAGGTATCAGTACCGTGTTAGCCGAGCTTCAATAATCAAAAAATAAATAGATGATACCGTTCTGTGGCTAACGAAATGCTTTTATTTGTGCGAGCTTTTGAGATACACTGATCTCTTCTTCCGGCGATGTTACAATGAATGAAGCAAGCAAAAGGTATACTTAAAAACAGTGTCTCTTGGAATGTTATCTGTGCTGGTCCTTCCCCCGGTGTGGATGTGTTTTATGGCTAGAGGTGTCAAAAGGTTCCTGAAAGCAAGTGATGTAAGAGTGTGTGTGTGGGTGTAGGATACCAGAAGTGTCACCCAATCACGTCATTTCGTCAGTCACCCAACACCCCAGTCAGTCACCAGTCACCCAACACCCCCGTCAGTCACCCGTCACCCCACCCCGTCACCCCACCCAATCGCCCCGTCACCCAACCCAATCACCCCGTCACCCAATCACCCAATCACCCTCTCTCTCTGTCTCTAACCCTCTCTCTCTCTGACCGTCTCTGACTCTCTCTCTCTGACTCTCTATCTGACTCTCTCTCTATCTGACTCTCTCTCTCTCTTTGACTCTCTCTCTCACCCTCTCTCTGTGTCTCTCACCCACACTCTGTCAGTCTGTCTCACACTCTGGATCTGGATATCTTATTTACCCTATATATCTTAACTGTCCTATAATACACCGAAATAACCTATACTGCTTTCTTCCAGATCTGACTAAAGCTTCACACGGGAGACATCGGAATCCCCCCTAACCCAGAAGACAGGTAAGGAACACCTCCCCTCCAATGTATAACATTGCAGGAATGAGGGTACCTGGACATTGAGGGACTGTGGATCAGGTAAGATCCCAGGTGGGATTGCTGCTTTAGATATTGTGAAGCGGCAACGTTCAGACACTGGTTAAGGGGTTCAGGAAACTAGTCATTCACATCTGGCTTTTATTTCTAGATCTGACATTTACACACACACACACACGTAACAAGGACTAATTGTAGTATAATGTAATACAATAAATACATTTATGTCAAAAACGAATGTTCTTACTAGGAATTTATTTTATTTATATATTTATTTTAACGCGGGGTTTGGGGCGGGACTAGATGTGGAGTAGATTTTTTGGTTAGGCGAGTAGATTTTTGGGTGATTTGTCAAGGTGTGGGTGTGTGTGTGCAGCTAAACCCCGTTATAACGCGGGGTCACAACACCAAGACCGCGTTACAACCGGGGTCGCGTTAAAATTTCACCGGCATCAACTCTCGAGCCTCCTCATTACAGATTTCATTCTCCTCCATTTTGCCGCCTTACCAGTGCTCTCCTCTTCCTGCTGTCCACGTGCTCATATCTCTTTGCTCTGCTCATCTCTCTGCCCGTTGCGTGCCATGGTTTTTTTTTTTTTTTCAAACATTCAATTCTATGCTTTATTGACTATAGACACACAATTAAACATTAATGCATTTTGTACAAAACACATGCAGGGATTGAACTCGGGACCTTCTGATACCAATGCCTTGCTTCTTACCTCTACACCCTAGGATTAGTGTAACAAGATATACCGGTAACCTATAAATATATTTATCCTCTACAACACAGTGCCACAGGGTACATGTCAATGTTAAATCTTAAGTCTACTTCTAGATGTCTATGACATCACACAGCTTCTGTGGTGTAGAGGTAGAACTCCTAACCAACATATGAAGAGGTTCAATTCCTGTGTGATATAGTATATTATTATTTTAATTATATTGTATAATTTATAAATAATATATCATTATTATTATTTATTATTCTTTATTAAGTAATAATTATGTATTAATAATTATGTATTAATAATTATGTATTAAGTCATAATAATAATTCTATATTAATAATTATTTATTAATAATTGTTAATTAATAATAATAATTAATTATCATTAACAATGAATCATTTTTACTAAAGTTAACTAGCAGCCCTTGTTTCCCGCTGCAGGCGGCCCTGATCGCGGCACCCCTCTAGCCAAGCGGCGGCGCACCAGGGCGCCGCGGCGCACACTTTGGGAAACACTGCTATAGACTGATGAGATATTAGGGTCGATATGTAAAAATCATCTAAGGTTTGTCTATCACCGGGGTGAGAATCTAAAGGATCTGCTTTTCCGCACTGACAAAAGAGAACATTTCCCCGCATCACATTTTCTAAGTACCCCAAAGCATGGATCCTTTAGATGCTTCAACTGTTTAGTCTGCAAAGGTCTGAACACCGGGAATGAATTCTGTCATCCAAGAAGTGACCAGAGATATGAGATTAAAAGCAGAATAATATGTACAACTACTAATGTAATTTACACAATTTAATGTCCCTGTGGGCTGGTTTATGTAGGCAAAAGCAATCGTATGCTGAAAACCAGATTTATTGAACATAGAAGTAAGATTAACAGAGGACACTGCGTTAATCATGCATTGTACGGAATTCAAACATACGGTCGCATCCCTTAAGCTTATGGGTATCGAACAAGTTCAAAAAACAATTGCAGGGACTGATAAAGACATAACATTACTACAAAGGGAGGCATACTGGATGTATACATTGGATACAGTGTTTCCTAAGGGCCTCAATGATTTTCTATCCCTTAACTGTTTCCTCACGAATAGCGAATGTTGGAAGAGGAATGGATATTTGTATTTTATCCACAGGTTAAAATACATGCTGTCGATTATTGAAATGTTTTAATATTGCAGTGTTATTAGTCACTGCCTTCTAGCCAGCTGTGCATATAAGAACTTGGCTAATGTACTACTGCTTTCTTTGCTGTAAGTCATGTAGTAAAGGGAGTAAACAGTCGGGATAAAGGCCTATCTTTACCAAGCAGTCTTTTGCGATAAGACATCTTACTGCCAGTTGGCCTGAGTGGGCTGTCTTCAACGCCAGAAGATGTCTTACGACAGAAGACTGTTTCATAAATATGGTGTGAAGGATCTGAGACTGTGATGTATGGAGTCTGTATTGTTTTGTCTAATAAGCGAAGCACTTTTAGTTTGATGTGATCCCGAGGCCTAGCCTCTGGTTTACCCTGTTACAGTGACCTCTATATCACTAATGTGTATTAAGTTGTTTAATGTTCAGGCTTATTGAACAGTTTAACCAAAAATATGAAATAATTTTCAGTCACAGGTTACATCCCGAACTGTAGATTCAAAATGCACAATGTAGACTATAAGATCTGTACACAATGAAATTTACAATTAAACGTTTCAGATATTTACTGTATTCCCAGAATGGGGGTTTCGCCATCTCTGATTAAAGACTGTTGAACTGCATTGCTAACCACGCAGTCATTCAGCTTTTTCTAGAACATTATACATCCGTATTTCCCTTACTATTGCAGTGTTAAACACCTGATGATGGAGAGGGACCGGGTCAGTATTTTGCTCTCTGTTACTTGCACACAGGGGTTAGTAGTGAATATCAATACATTTCAACTTTCCAGTGATATAGCAAAGCAAAAGTGGAATCCTGATGCTGTCGGTAGAAAAAAAATACATATATCTAAATCATTTTATTTCAGATTGTATGTTTCAGGTTTTCAATTTTTTTAACATTTAAATTCTGTGTTTTAAAGGTGTCGTTCCCATAATAACCCATCTTATAGATCTTGCAATGCCCTATGAAGCAGATTAGACACCCTTATCTTTCCCTGTCTGTTTTTTATTTTTGTTAAATTGTTCTTCAAACAGACCCAAAGCCTGCAGTAAAGTGTACACATGACAACACACGTTGTGTATTGTCCCATAGTACACTTCGCCAGCGCTGAGCTGTTTTACATGCAGACTTCAAAGAGCCTCATCAGAGAAACTGTTATCTTGAGCTTCTCTAACAGGTCTTGTTAAAGTCCAGTGATGTCATAAACAGAAGGGGGGATACTTAGAAGCAATTTTTATTTTGGTTTTGGTCCCATTTTCTGACAATAAAGCACACAATATAAAGCAGTGAGCTGTAAACAGGGACCTTATTGTGCAGTAAAGCAGGATGTACCGAACCTATGAAAAGAACATAGCCTTCCCTTTTACCTTATTTGCTCACCATATATTTCTCTATGTAGATTGGTGTTCTACGAGTGGAAATAAGCTTAAAAAATCACCTGAACGGGGAGTAGAAGATAATATCCCTCAATATTGCCATACAGAAGAAAACGTCAAGATGAAAGAGATAGACTCTGCTGGAAATTCACCCGAGGCATCCACTCCATGTGGAGGACATAACCTCATAGCCGCTAATATGTGTAATTCCAACAGTAAAATGACCCAGCATATAAGGGATGATGAAAGGAAGTATGACAGAACTATACAGGAAATTGCCTATAATTCCAGTGAAGTTAGCAAAAGCTGTTTGGACGAATCAGAGTCAACAGGTCAACATAAACCCTGCAAAGGACAGAAACAGTTTACATGTACAGCATGTGGCAAAAGCTTTAGTTACAGATCATATCTTGTTATACACCAGAGAACGCACACAGGAGAGAGACCTTATGCATGTTCTGAATGCGGGAAAAGCTTTACTCGTAGTACCTATCTCGTTATACATCAGAGAAAACACAGAGGAGAGACACCATTTCCATGCTCCGAATGTGGAAAAAGCTTTACTAGCAGTTTAGCACTTGTTAAACACCTGTCCACCCACACTGGTGGGGGACTGTATACATATAGATATGCATGTAATGAATGTGATAAAAGCTTTGCCACTAGATCAAATCTTCTTAATCATCAGAGGACCCATACTGGAGCGAAGCCACATGTATGTATTGAATGTGGAAAGAGTTTCAGTACAAACTCAAACCTCCTGAAACACCAGAGAACCCATAGTGTAGGGAAATCATATGTTTGTGCTGAATGTGGGAAACACTTTATTAGCAGCTATTCTCTCTCTGTACACAAGAGAATCCATACAGGAGAGAACTTACACATATGCACAGATTGTGGGAAAGGCTTTACTAGCAGAGCCTTTCTTGTTACACATGAAAGGACCCACACTGGAGAAAAACCTTTTGCATGTATGGAGTGTGAGAAAAGTTTTAGTAGCAGCGCTTCTCTTACTATACACAAAAGAACTCACACAGGAGAGAGGCCATATGCATGCATTGAGTGTGGGAAAACCTTTACTAGTAGCTCCTCTCTTCTTATACACCAAAGAACCCACACAGGAGAGAAACCATTTGCATGTAGCGAGTGTGGGAAAAGCTTTATTGATAGTTCAACTCTTATAAAGCACCAGGCAGCTCACACAGGAGAGAGGCCGTATGCATGCTCTTTGTGTGGTAAAAGATTTACATTCAGCTCAAATCTTAAGGTCCACCAGAGGACACACACAGGAGAGAGGCCGTACACATGTTCTGAATGTGGGAAAAGCTTTGCTCACAACGCATATCTTGTTAGACATCAGACAACACACACAGGAGAAAGACCGTATGTATGCACTGAGTGTGGGAAGAGCTTTACTCGGAAGGAACATCTTGTTACACACCAGAAAATTCACACAAGAGCCAAGAAAAATGTGTGCTCGGAATGAAGAAAACACATGAAGAAGGCTTTTGAGGTCTTCAATGTGGCACAGAGCTATATCCCATAAACACTCATATTGCTCTATTGAGAAGTACTGTATCACAACCTGCAAGCAAAGCTATGCTGCTGATTTCATTTGAGGGAACATGGAACTGAACTTTGAGAATGAATAGAGATTTCAAGTAAAGATTTTCATGCAAGGTCAAAAAGTGAGAAGAGCTTTATTCAGAATAAACATCTGGCTGCACACCAGCAAATCAATGCAAAAGCAAGGAAACATGTATGGTCTGAGATATAAACATAAAAATGTTAGTGCATCATCTCATTTCGCTTTAAAATTCACGAGACACACTTTGAATTTGTGTCTAAATTTTAGACTAAAATGGGAAGTATGTAGAAGCAAATGTATCAGCTTAAGATTAAAAAAAAGCAAGGGTGGGAGGTGTCTGGCCAGATTGTTAGTGTAACACAGCAATGCAGAAACAAAAAAAAGGGACATGTAGATAAGTCAGGAATTAGAGTTAAGGTGTGAGGTGTGGAGAGCAGGATGACTGCATGTTAGGATACCTAATTACAAAGGTATAATGCATTTCTGTTTCATAATGAGAACTTACCTTTTTGTCTCAAAAGATTATTAAACAATCTTCCAAAGCTGCTGTTTACTGAATACATGTTAAAAGTTTTAAAAAGTATGTGAAAATACTTACACTTGTAAAACAAAAAAACGTTAAAATTGACCTATTAAACATACTATGCCAGTTCCCTTAGTTTATTTTCATCCTTTGTAAAACTATCCCTTGAAGCAGCTATTTCAGTGCTTTGCCTGAAAGTTAGGAGGTAAGATTAAAGTTACAATAATTAGGATATCATGTTAAACGTTAATGCAACATCATAATGTTCAATAATTTGAAAACAACACACACCTTTATATAGTTTTAATAAAATGAAAAATATTTGTTCTCTTTCACTGTGTTCATTCTGGTATTTTTCGTCCTCCTCCCATCTTTTCTTCTTCATGAATATTCATTAAAAGGTTTGGGGTACATATCACTGTGGCTGCTAGATTTTGGCGTCACTTTTCTTTTTATTCTGATGAAGACAGCAAAAAGTTAATCTAATACATTTCAAACTGGTGATTAAAGCTGCAGTTCAGTCAATATCCTACATGTGTGTGTTTTTTTAATAAATCAGTTCAGTAGTAAGAAAAAAATACTTTTAGCATTTTCTGTTTTTAAAAAAACAACTTTGAAAGACCAATTTTCTTGTATTCTATTTTAACAACCATTTGCTAAGGCACTGCCCCTTCATGTCCTGTCACAAGCTCTGGCACACCCCTTTGTCAGCCCTGCCCTCCCTCTAGCACGTCAGTGCAGGAGTGCTCATGAATATTCATGAGCTTCCACTGAGTGACAGAAGCAGAAGAAAAACATATGCCAGCTCTAATGATGTCACCAAATTTCGCCAATCAATACATGGAGAACGAATTGACCTGCAGCTATACAGTTCTTTAGGTAAGTAGAGATTGCACACATGAAACTATTGAAGTAAAAAAAATAATTAAAAAAAAAAGACTGAACTGCAGCTTTCAAGGCCTTATACTTTGAATAAATGAACAATTTACACATTCAATTTATACTTTGTTCATATGGTCTGGGTTATCTTATTTTTGCTTTAAGCTCACTGCATTCATTAACTTCTAAAACTCAATGCATCCTTAGACTCTTTCCCAATACCCCCTATCTTATTCACAGTAAATGCCACCACCCACCCAGTCACCAAAGCACATTGACAAGGTGTAATATTTGATTAACCACTCTCCTTCTCTATTCACATTTATACTCTGGCTACATCTTGTTGCTTCTCCACCACACCACTCTGTCTGTCATGCACCTCGGAAGCACCTGCCTTAGTGGAAATTGAGGTTTGGGTTCCTGGTGGTAGCACAGCAAATATGAAAAGGCACTTTTACATATCCCGGACAGGTCCACAAACCTCCCTTTTACCATAGTCACTCGGCATACAATACCTCCACTGCAGCCAGGGATTCTGGGTAATTATCGACTATGGAGACATAGTATATGGCTCGGCACCCCAAACCCACCCTGGCAAACTTGACACCCTCTACAATTCAATTTGTCGTTTCGTTCTCCAATGCAACTACAACACACATCACTGTGAAATGCTTAAAGAACTAGATTGGTCATCACTCGAGTCTAGGCGCAAAGTTCACCTTTCCTGTCTCACCCTCAAATACTTTCTGGGCAAGCTACCCACCTATCTGAACAAGCTCCTCACCCCTACCACATGCCGCACTTATCATCTGAGATCTGACTCCAAAAGACTGTTCATGGTCCCAAGGCTCAACAAAGTATCCGGCCGCTCCTCCTCTTACCGTGCACCCCAAAACTGGAACAACCTACCGGAGACTCTCACATCCACAACCAGTTTAAGTTCTTTCAAAACTAAGGCTGTCTCCCATTTTAATCTGGTCTGTAACTGTTACATACGCCTATAATATACATCTTCTCTAACTGTGCTTGCAATGTATTATATATAATGTATACCCTGTTCATTTATGTAACTGTATTTGTAACCATGTATTGTCATATTAACTATATCCAGGACATACTTGAAAACGAGAGGTAACTCTCAATGTATTACTTCCTGGTAAAACATTTTATAAATAAATACCAATAAAAGATGGCACAGACAAAAAGGACCCATGTCAAGGTGCACCAGTGACTCAGTGACACGTAAATCAGGGATTGGCAACTAAATGTTGTGCCATGTTGCAAGCCAGACCAACTGGCTAAGGAATCAGGCTGCCCACTCACAAGAATACATGGATGGATGCATAACATATACACGCTCATGCACATCATGCATCTGTGTGCATCAAGACATCTCTTCCTCTGGTTAGTCCAGTTGTGGGCTAAGGAAATCAACTTCCCGTTACTCAGACCAGGCTTTTTCTAACAGTCCTAATCAGCCAGGTGGAGTCTGGTTGATTGCCTATGCAATTAACCAGCACACTGCTGGATTTAGAGGCAGTTTCTTTCCAACAGTGATAAGTCCGTTACAGGGGGAAAAAAAACACCATACACACCATACACACGGCAGATATATTCACCACACGTAACATACTGTACCTGCACCGTATATCTACATATATGGTGCACTAAGAAAATGGAAACAAAAGAAAACAGCGCACAACGCCAAATGGTG
Source organism: Ascaphus truei (assembly GCF_040206685.1). Classification (NCBI taxonomy): domain Eukaryota; kingdom Metazoa; phylum Chordata; class Amphibia; order Anura; family Ascaphidae; genus Ascaphus; species Ascaphus truei. The sequence goes on from NC_134489.1 coordinate 27,755,974, forward strand.
AAGCAAGTTCAACAATATAATTCAAATTAAAGGGGTAATATATCTGCGTACATAATAAAGGTTGGTAAAGTGCATTTAGTGTGTATCACACTGTTTACCACTTGGCAGCTGTTGTCAGGAGAGTCAGGTGCTTGCTTCTCTCAGCTAGTGCCACTCCGTTGGTTCTGGGGCAGGACGTCAATCTTTTGCTCCCAAGGGGGTTTCCCTTCACACAGCCAGGTTCAGCTGAAGGTATTGGTGCTCGGTGAGATCACTCCGGCTTCCAGGCCGTCTGGAGCAGCTCCTATACCTCAGCAGGTGGATCCTCTGCACGGAGGTTAGATCCACCTGCTGAGGTATAGGAGCTGCTCCAGACGGCCTGGAAGCCGGAGTGATCTCACCGAGCACCAATACCTTCAGCTGAACCTGGCTGCGTGAAGGGAAACCCCCTTGGGAGCAAAAGATTGATGTCCTGCCCCAGAACCAACGGAGTGGCACTAGCTGAGAGAAGCAAGCACCTGACTCTCCTGACAACAGCTGCCGAGTGGTAAACAGTGTGATACACACTAAATGCACTTTACCAACCTTTATTATGTACGCAGATATATTACCCCTTTAATTTGAATTATATTGTTGAACTTGCTTCACCATTTGGCGTTGTGCGCTGTTTTCTTTTGTTTCCATTTTCTTAGTGTGTGTGGGGTGCTGAGCCACCCCGTGTGTTTATAGCAGCAGACGCCTGTATCCTCAACACGGTTATGTGATACAATTTATTTATTTTTTATATATCTCACTGTGGGAGCTGTGGTATAATCCTTTATCACATATGTTATGGTTTAGTCACTGCACTGTGTATATTCATATACTATAAAACCTAGTAGTTAGTTAGGTAGTAGCGCACAGTATTTTTTCTGTATATATGGTGCACGCTGCCTAGCGTTCACATTTGACTCCTCTCTCCCATTCTCCTCATTAAAAATGTAGCTTAAACCTGTTGTTTTTTTCTTCTGCAATATTGCAAAGATTCACCCTTTCCTCTGTTGCTCTACTGCTAAAACTCTGACTCAGGCCCTCATTCTCTCCCGTCTTGATTACTGTAACCTCCTGCTGTCCGGCCTTCTTGCCTTTCACCTGTCTCCCCTACAATCTATTCTAAACGCTGCTGCTAGAATCACTTGACCCTTTCCTAAATCTGTCTCGGCGTCTCTCCTGCTGAAATCCCTCTCCTGGCTTCCTATTAAACTCTGTATCACTTACAAAATGCTCCTCACTTTTAAGGCTATACACTGTTTTGCCCCATCTTACATCTCTGACCTAATTTCTCGCTATACACCTGCCCGACTCTTACGTTCTGCTCAAGGATGTCTTCTCTCTATCCCTTTTGTATCTAAAGCTCTCTACCACAAAGGACAAAAATACTCAATGCTACATCCAATGTGACAAAATACATCATTAAATACTTCAATGCTAGAATTCTCATGAACAATCGTCATTTAGTTAAACCCTTTTTGGCCAAAGCGTTATAAGCCTGCAAGCCATTTCATGGCACGACCAGTATGCAGGTCCTAACACTACCTGTGAAAATTTGCATTAACCTCTGTGGCCATTCTCCCTCCACTGCAGAGGTTAATGAGAATTTAACTATGTATTTTATCACTTTGAGTATTTTTATCTTTTGTTGTATACATTTGGCCATGCTCAGTAGCACTTCTTTTGACACTAATATACATATGTAACATGGTATGTCCATAAGTACCCACAGTGTATCAGTGATGTAAGTCCCTAGTAAGTTCAGGGCCTTCATGGGTTAAACTATAGGCCATTGACCCCCCTTTCCGCCCCCACTTGTAAGGTGGTGACTTATGGCCTGTGTAAGCCGATCAGTGATGGGTACATTCCATGAGCCCGCCTCTTCCTGAAGCTAACCAGCGGGTTTAGCAAAGTTAGAGTAGTCTTGCTCTGCCTTCCAAGGTGAGAGCATGGGCTGTCAGACTCTCCCATGGCACGGATGAGCTGGCCCACCTCAGGCCTAGAGGCCTGAGGACCACCAAGACTCAAGGCCCCATACTATCGGGGCAGCACCATCCTGAAGTCCTGGGACTTTGGACCTCAACAACTATGCTGTGTGAAGAGCTGCTGCAGCATGTCCACTAAATCTATTTGTTCACTAAACCTCTGCCTGGGTGTCAGGGCAGGAGGGGTAAGGAGTGTTGTGGGGGAGCTGACATTCTGCACCCCAGGAGCCCATCACAGCTGGAGGCGCTGAACCAATGAGCAAGAACCCAGAGACCACCCAAAAGCCTGTCCTGTTGCCTCTTACCATCGCCGCTACTCAGCTCTCCTGAACCAGCAGGTACGCCTCAGCATCACACTAACACAGTAATGCAGTGTATCTCCATCGGAAGGGGGGGGGGGGAGAACTGTGTTACACATATGATGTGGTGGGTTCTGGGGTTAGGGATTGCTGGGATTGTGTGTTTATTAAAGCTCTCTCCCGCCTTAAACCGACACCTCTGGAATGCCCTACCCCTGAATATCTGACTAGCACCCTCTCTATCCACCTTTAAGACCTATCTTAAAATCCAGCTCCTTAACGAAGCATATGGGCAGCTACGTGGCTGATACTATACACTTCATACACCGACCTTGGCCCCTTGCAGACGCACTTACCAGGACACCTTCCTAGTGTCTCTGTACGTTCTTCCTACTTACCAATTTGACGGTCAGCTCTTCGGGGCAGGGGCTCGTTTTCCTAATGTTACTTTTGTCTGAAGCGCTTATTTCCTTTATGTGTTATTTGTATTATTATTATGTCACGTGTATTACTGCTGTTCACATGTGAACAGCAGTAATACATGCGCATTAATAGCGCTATACAGTATAAATTAAGATACACACACACACACATATATATATATATATATATATATATATATATAAATTTCACCCAGGGTTGACACTTTCCACTGAAGGCCAACCCGGAGAAAAATGTACAAGAAATTCTCTTACTTGGTGCGGTGGCGTCTCCCGGCATCCTCCTGCAACTCTCCTTCCAACTGCAGTGAAGATGGCTGCGCGACGTCAAATGATGCCACGTTGCCATGACAACGGGATGCAACGTGATATTGTGACGCTACACAGTGTCACGTTGTCATGGCAACATGCAGTGCCTCATTGTCATGGCAACGCGGCGTCATTTGACACCGCACAGCCATGTTCACTGCAGTTGGAGGGGGAATTGCAGGAGAATGCCGGAGACGCCGTCGCACCACGCCGCCACCCGGAGATTGACAGGCTAAACCCGTAGCCTGAAGGTAACAGGGTTCCCACCTCCTTGGGTTTGACCTGCCCCTTTTGCACTGCATGACAAAATTGATGACATCTACAATTATGCAAATTGTACAATTTTTTTTAAATACAATATAAAAGGGTTATCAGAGAAAAATATATAGTTAATTATATAAAAACAAATTACTAAATGAACACAGGTGTTAAATATCACACTATTCACATTGTGCACAAGGAACTCTGGAATATGTGGTCCTGCCGCCTTTAGCTGTACTGCATTTGGTAACGGATAAAACTACAACTCCCAGAATGCATGGCGCACATTAGATCACATTGCACACATCAGCCAATCTGTGCGAAGATTAGAAGAGACTGTTCTTTGTTCTATTTGTGATGTTCCCATTCACGTCTGCATGTAAAGCTACTCCAGGTAGGAGCTGGATTGTATGCTTATGCAATGTACTGTAGAAGAACCTCTTCCCGAGTTGAAAGCTGTATTAAGACCTGTTCCTCACATGCAGTAACCATATATTAGAGAAATCTGATGTCACTTCCTATTCCCAGGCTGTGTTTTTAACATTCAGGTATTATGTCTCCTGCAGTGGTGTGTGCTAAGGGTTAATGCATTTGTGTTGATATTGTGCATGGATATTCTGAGCAGAGATTAAAATATATATATACTTATTTTTTTTTGTTTTACACTATTTATTGATAAATAATATATTCTGTCAGAATTGTAATCCTGGGATTTTCTAGGAAAGATATCAACTTTGCTGTAAAGAATATACGGGAACGCGAATAACTGGGAACCATGTCATGTTTGGGATTTTATTTTTATTAATAGTGATAAATAAACAATACACCGTTTATGCTTAAAGACGTGTTTTGTGATAGTAGAATATTTGTTAATGTGAGAAGAAAAATAAATGTGTTTGTACTAGAATATATAAGTAAGATGTGTTGTATTTAAAATATGTTGGCAGGATTTTAATTAAGTCATTTTGTATTTATTTCCTTGCACTTATTGACTGAACCCGATGTTGAGCCCCTGACAATGAGTAGAGTCCTAATGGGATTTAAACATGTTCCACTAAAGAGAAATATTCTCAATAAGGCTGCTCTGTTTAGCACGTATTATGCACAGTAAAACCTGTGATGTCTCAAATAGTTGTGTAAAAGGAGTCTTCTCTTCTCCCTCCCCAGTGGTTACTTTGCTAAAGTTACAGCCTCACAGCAGAGAAACTGTAAGCAACTTTAAACCCATAACAAACTGGCAATAACGTCCACATTTGCAAGAGACTTATTCAACTTCTAATCTTTTTCTTTCTCTATTTTTGCGATACCCATGAAGTCCCATAAAGAGTGCTGATCTTATAAAGGATGTGATGATGGAGAATCACGAGGGTGAGTGGATATCTGTTTGTCTAATAAAGAGATCGGGCTTGCACAAACATTTTCCTGAGAGCCTGGTCAGAAGAAGCATTGTACACAACTATTGTAGCATGATCTAATGTTAGTGTATGTTCATGACAAGTGCAACAAACATGGCTGTAATAAGAAGAGATACAATTCCAGAGCTCCTCTCGTTTTCCTGATATTTAAATATGCAGACATACCAATTATTGAACTGAAGAAGCTCAGCTCATTGATAGTGTCGCTGTCTTTGAAGTTGGTGAACGAGGTTTGAATCCCTCGGCTCTCCTTGTAACCATGGGAATATTCCTCAATCTCCCTGTGCCTCAAACACCCAAATTAGACTAAGGTCTAGGGCAGGGGTGCACAAACTTTTCCCCTTGCGCACCCCTGCCTGCTCTCCTATGCGGCTCGCCCCACCCCCCCCGCTTGACCGTGGTATCAAATGACACGCGGGGTCAGGTGATGTCACCTTGCCGCGGGGTCATGTGATCCTGCGCTGAGTTACCATGACAGGTCGCTGGATGGTAAGGTAAGTGTGTTTATAGAGGCCCTTCGCGGTCCCCCGGCATTTAATTTAAATGCCTTGGGGGAGAGCGCGGCACCTCTATAGCTGCCGCGCTCCCCCTTCCCCCCTGAAAATCTTGTGCACCCCCCCAGTTTGCGCACTCCTGGTCTTGGGGACAAGGCCTCATTGTGCCTGCAAAGTTATATGTACAGCGCTGCGTACATGGCCAGTGATATACGAAGAAAAAAATATGAATTCTGTGAAGTTGGCACTATATAAATAAACATATACATATTCATACATAAGAGATCCTTTTTTTGTTCAAATTCCAGATTTATTTGTACTGGTCATTTAGGAATAAAATATTCACAATATTTGGGGTTGGATTTATGTCCTGTAGAATAAACACTGTATTCCATCTATTCATCAAACTGAAATACTCCACCTGTAATATCTACAGAATGTCTGCATGTGGAGCCTGAGATTGTACCAAAGACGGAGGGAGAAGAGGAGCCGTGTGTAAGGAGTGACCAGGACACTCTGGAGCAGGACCTCCCTGCAGATACCAGCACAGGTGAGTGTCACGTATGGCACACCTGTGGGCACGTCACTTGCATACGGGACAAGGGTTAATACACAGCTTGCAAACTGTCCCACTTTTCACTTTTGCAAATGTCCCTCAAATGAACAATATCTCCCCTCAATCCGTCCCCATATAACATCTGTCACGAATTGCACACAAGTATTGTATGTCTTTATTGATATCGCGCCATAAATGTACATAGCGCTTCACAGTAGTAATACATATCATATAAATAACAAATAATATAAATAAGAGGTCATGGGCATAAGTGCTTCAGACATAAAAGTAACATTAAGGTAGAGGACTCCCTGCTCCGAAGAGCTAACAATCTAATTGGTAGGTAGGGAAAACGTACAGAGACAGCGGGAGGGAATTCTAGTAAGTGCGTCTGCAGGGGGCCAAGCTTTATGTATCATGTGTCCAGGATTATCCAGTGCTATTCATATGCTTCTTTAAGCAGATGTGTCTTAAGGTGGGTCTTAAATGTGGATAGAGAGGGTGCTGGTCGGGTATTGAGGGGAAGGGCATTCCAGAGGTGCGGGGCAAAAAGTGAGAAAGGTTTAAGGCGGGAGAGAGCTTTAGATACAAAGGGGGTAGAAAGAAGACCTCCTTGAGAAGAACGCAAGAGTCGGGATGGTGCATAGCGAGAAATTAGGCCTGAGATGTAAGGAGGGGCAGAAGAATGTAAAGCTTTAAAAGTGAGGAGGAGAATTGAGTGTGAGATACGGGATTTGATCGGAAGCCAGGAGAGGAATTTCAGGAGGGGAGATGCGGAGACAGATTTAGGAAAGAGTAGAGTGATTCTGGCAGCAGCGTTTAGGATAGATTGTAGGGGAGACAGGTGAGAGGCAGGAAGGCCGGACGGCAGGAGGTTGCAATAATCGAGACGTGAGAGAATGAGGGCCTGAGTCAGAGTTTTAGCAGTCGAGTAACAGAGGAAAGGGCGTATCTTTTGTGATATTGCGGAGGAAAAAGCGACAAGTTTTAGAAATGTTTTGAATGTGAGGGGCGAATGTGAGAGAGGAGTCGAGTGTGACCCCTAGGCAGCGTGCTTGGGCTACTGGGTGAATGATCGTATTTCCAATAGTAATGTGGAAGGGGGTAGTAGGGCCAGGTTTGGGAGGAAGTATAAGGAGCTCTGTTTTTGCCATGTTAAGTTTCAGTCGGCGGATGGCCATCCAGGATGATATTCCAGAGAGGCATTCAGAAACTTTGGTCTGTATAGCAGGTGTAAGGTCCGGGGTTGAAAGGTAAATTTGTGTGTCGTCAGCATAGTGGTGATATTTAAACCCAAAGGATGTGATTAGGTCACCTAGCAAGAGTGTGTAAAGAGAAAAGAGAAGGGGTCCCAGGACAGAGCCCTGGGGTACCCCCACAGAGAGATCAATAGAGGGGGAGGAGGTGTTAGCAAAAGAGACACTGAAAGTACGATGGGAGAGGTAAGAGGAGATCCTGGATAAAACTTTATTCCGAATACCAAGAGTATGGAGAATGTGAAGGAGAAGAGGGTGGTCCACGGTGTCGAATGCTGCAGAGAGGTCGAGTAATATGAGTAGAGTGTAATGACCTCTGTCTTTGGCAGCATGGAGGTCGTCAATTATTTTAGTGAGGGCTGTTTCAGTTGTGAGCAGTGCGGAAGCCAGATTGTAGAGATTCTAGAAGAGAATAGGTGTTGAGAAAGTGTAGCAATCGAGAGAATACAAGACGTTCAAGGAGTTTGGAGGCAAAAGGCAGGAGGGAGACAGGTCGATAGTTAGTACAGGTAGGGTCAAGCTTGCTGTTTTTGAGTAATGGTATAACGGTTGCATGCTTGAAGGAGGATGGAAAGGTACCAGAGTAGAGGGAAGAGTTAAAGATCTGTGTGAGCATAGGGATTATAGAAGGAGCAAGAGGTTTTAGGAGATGGGAGGGAATGGGATCAAGAGGGCAAGTGGTAGAGGGAGAAGAGGAGATCAGCAGTGACACATCCTCCTCAGAGATAGCAGAAAAAGAGTCAAGAAAGGCAGGAGGAAAGTTGGGAAGCAGTGTGGGATGGGAGGAGGCAACAGATGGGATGTTCTGACGTATGGATTCCACCTTTTCCTTAAAGTCAGCAAAGTCTTGAGGTGAGATGGAGGAAGAAGAGGAGGCAGCCGAGGGTGGTCTGAGTAGAGAGTCAAAGACAGAAAAGAGTCGGCGTGGGTTAGACTTGTGTGTGTTGATTAGTGATGAAAAGTAGGTGTGTTTAGCCTGAGAGAGGTCAGAGTTGAAACAGGACAGTATAAATTTGTAGTGAATGAAGTCTGCGAGCGTATGAGATTTCCTCCAGAGGCGTTCCGAGGAACGAATGGAGGAACGCAGCATGCGTGTGTGGGTGTTTAGCCAGGGTCTGGGGTTAGAAGGGCGAGGACGGCAGAGAGAAAGCAGGGCATGAAGATCAAGAGAGGAAGATAAGGCAGAGTTGTAGTTCCTGACCAGGTTGTCAGGGTCTGAAGCATAACAGAGAGGAGAGGGAGGAGCGTAAAGTCGAATCAAGAGCTGGTAGGTTAATAGAGCGCAGGTTTCTGCAAAAACGAGGGCGAGATGGAGATGGAGAGAAGCGAGAGAGAGAGAAAATGGGATGAGGTGATGGTCAGAGAGAGGAAAAGGGGAAATGGAGAAATCGGAGAGAGAAGTTTTTAGTGAAAACCAGGTCTAGGTAGTGCCCATCCTTGTGGGTGCTGGCTTCAGTCCACTGTTGAAGGCCAAAAGAAGAGGTTAGAGAGAGAAAGCGGGAAGCCCAAGGGAGAGAGGGGTCATCAATGTGGCAGTTGAAGTCCCCAAGGAGAAGAACAGGGGAGTCTGAGGAGAGAAAGAAAGAGAGCCAGGATTCAAAGTGAGAGAGAAAGGCAGAAGGGGGATAAGTAGAGGTAGGTGGGCGATAGATGACCACCACGTGGACAGGGAGAGGAGTAAAGATCTGGACTGTGTGAACCTCAAAGGAGGGAAAAGCAAGAGAGGGGGGAATAGGAAGGGTTCGGTAACGGCAGAGAGAGGAGAGCAGGAGCCCCACGCCTCCACCCCTGCCATCAGGGCGCGGAGTGTGGGAGAAGGAAAGGCCACCATAAGAGAGGGCAGCTTCCAGAGCAGAGTCAAACTGAGTGAGCCAGGTCTCAGTTATGGCAAATAGGAGCAGAGAGTGAGAGAGAAAGAAGTCATGCACAGAGAGGAACTTGTTAGAGAGGGAGCGAGCATTCCAAAGGGCACAGGAGAATGGGAGAGAGGAGGGAGGGTGGCAGGGGATGGGTATGAGGTTAGAGGGGTTTATACCAGAAGGAGTAGAAGTTGCATGTGGAAGGCGAGGGCGAAAGCAAGTAGAAATAAGGCAGGGACCAGGATTGGGAGAGATATCCCCAGAAGCAATGGAGGAGAAGTATGGACAGATAGAGAATGTGTGAGGATGATTTGTAGGGGTGTGTTTTAGTGAAGGGGGTGTAGCTGTGTGATGACAGAGGGCGCAGGTAAGAGAGGAGTTCATGTGAACTGAGAAGTGGTGAAGGAAGGAGAGATGGAGAAATATGAATAGTTAGAGACATGATGAGGCTGGTGGAAGGAAGTGCATAATTTGAAAATAAGTGAGGTTACAGCAAATATAAAAAGTAAAGGCGGCATCACAGCAATAGTTATGTGTTGAGATGTGCAGTCTGGGATGATATCCTCCTTTCCAGCGTAGTTCAAATGCAGGAATCAGAAGCAGTAGGGGGTGTCCACTTTTCCACTTGTTTTTGAACTTCCTTTTTTAAACTTCCTCATTACTTTAAAGATTTCTACTTAAAAGCATTTCAGCTTAGGAGCATGGCTGCAGGCAGCAATGGCTGTTGTGAGTTTACTTATATACTTTTACAAAGTCACCTGGCTGGCCTAACCAACTTAATTAGCACATGTGAGGGACGTTAAAGCAAATGGTTTGAAAGATGAATTAAATTAAGACACACCAGGGTATGATGATTGCAGGACAGACAGACAATTTGAGATATGTTTTTAGTGAGCACATGACTTAGATATGTAACCAGTATTAATACACACGGCTACTCTAGCCAACTCACCTTTCTCCTGTTCAAGGTACTTTCAATGAGTTCATATTAACCCCTTACTCAATTGAAATCATGTCTATCCACTGCCACCACCCAACAAATATGTAAAATCTGTAAATTAATATATCTGCCAGTCTGAGGTCCCTGTTTATTATAGAAAAACAATGCATTGGACACACACACACATCTGTTGTAGCAAAATGTGTCAGAAAAGTGTAAATTATTCTCTACAGAGCATGCAACAGTTCACTCAGAGCCCCAAAGCACCACTTGTTAAAGAATGTTTTAATATATATAAATATACAGTGCTTCAGATTACAGAAAAAGATAATTACAAAAGCATACAATTACAGTAAATGCAGGACAGTTTCTTAAAACAGGATAAAACAGAAATCCCTATATATTACGTTACCATATGTCAGGAATTCTAATTATGACCGTCTTGTTCCTAAATTTGAGTGACAAATGGATAAATGTCCTGGATATCTGTCCTTGGCACCTCTTACTCATGCCGTGTGTGGCCTCATTGCAATGATTACAGATATGTAACTCTTAGTATGTACAGTAGATGACGTCACATGATATTCAAATTTTTAATAAAGTCACACTTTGGTTGAATACTTTCTTAGCCATGCCCCCTACACCTTGCAGAACCCTCAAGAGAATGCCTTTGAAGGTAGATCTAAAAGGATCCTGTTTATAAAGTTGTCAAGAGGGCCATATTTTAATCACATCTGGTACTTTTACTGGGCCATACATGATAACCCACCAATTAAGTTCTCTAATGGTCTGGACGGATCCAGGAAGTCTTGACCTGTTATGACCCCAATATATTGTATTTTGTAAATCAAACTGAAGCTACATTAACCCCTGTAGTACCAGATTTCATTAAAATACATCATATTTCATGACATTATGATGGTACCTCACTCCTCAAAATGAGCCAAGGGGCTGGCTTACACGCCAGTCCCGCGCACACACGAATACCGCCTCCACCTTGGTGTGATGAACCGTTCATTTCATCCCAGTTAGGGGTCCACTTCCCTATTGGCTGACTTTCCAGCTGTCTCTTCCTCTGGCTGTGGCTGTGTCTTAGGCTCTCTTTCTCCCTCTGAGAGCTTTGCTTTTTTCATTCCTGCTTCTCTTGTTGTCACTATTGCCTTCTCTCTTGCTCTGGAAGTACTTCTTTCTCTGTACTGTCCCTCCCTCTCTCTCTCTCTTTCAGCTTCTCTTTCTTTTCTTTTTTTTCCTTCTGCTGGCTGTCCCTCTCTTTGCCTCTTGCCCTTTTATTGCCCCTAACTCTCTATTTCCCAGTCTCTCTTTCCTCTGTTGGCTGTCTCTCTGCCTCGTTGTCTCTATCTATCCCTTTCCCAGCCTCTCTTCTGCATGTCTTGCTCTGATTTGCTTTTCTCTGTCTCTCCCTCAGCAGAAAGGGCCTATGCTGGCCTATCACTGTCCCCCAGGTCTGTAACCACTGCCAGATCCATGGGAAACCCCCGCTGCTTTCCACTTTGGGACAGCTCCCCTGTAGCCCTTCCTCTGGGCCCCTTGGGATGATGGGCTGTAATGGGAAGCTCTTTCTGCCCCCACTCTTTAGCACAATCTCCCTTGAACACCCCCCTGGAGTCTTCTGTGATGGCTGGCTGAACAGGGAAACTATCATTGCCTCCCACTCCGTTACACCCCCCGCCCCCCTCACTAACGACCTCAATCTTCCCCTCAGGGGTTCCCTGTGACAACGAGCTATAATGGGAGACCATCTCAGTCCCCCACTTTGCTACAGCCCCCTTAAATCACCTGTTCGGGACCCCCTGCAAACGTGTGGTTGGTGGTGATGGATCATACTGGGTGGCCCATCTCTCCCTCCCCCCACCCCTCCCCCCCCCACTTCTGTACAACCCCTGTCAGTCCCCATTCCCCGGTCCCCAGTGTGCTTCAGTACCTGGAATTGATCAGTGGGTTCCTGAGCTTGTTTGGTCTCATTTTGGGTAACCATCTTTCCACGATCGTTACCTAAGGCGAAAAATCATTAGCTCCAATACATCCAGGATTTTGCAAATAAAAAATAAAGAACATTTAATAATTCAATATAATAATCCCCTCCAGAGATGGTATTTATAGCACCACACGTGATGTGTTTGTTTTTTAATTCTATTTATAATAAATATTTAAAAAAAAATAAAATTGAAGTCATATCCATTATTCAGAATTAAAATATGGTGCATTAATTAAACATGGAGATGGATATAGTATTGGAGAATAGAGTTATACTAAAAAGGCATTGATGTCAAAGTCTACATTCAAGCCGTTCGGTTTAAGTGTATTTAGGCGGTTTATCCAATAGGACTGTCGCTGAGATACATGTAATGTCCTGTTAGCACCCCTCCAGTTATTAGTGAGTGAGAGATACTTATGAACCTTCACTTTTTAGTCAAAACAAAATTTCACTATATGTTCTTTATTTTTTATGTGCTTAATCCTGGATCTATATGCGCTCCTGATTTTTCACCTTTGTGTATCTTTTTGGACTTGGATCGAGTCAATTTCTGGAGCTGCACTAATTCCAGTTGTATACATTTCTTCTTTATCTCTAGTGTGTTCACTGGGTTTAATAGTAAAAACGGTATGCGCGTGGGCACCTTTTCTGCCAAGATCGTTACCTAGCAATACATTAGCAGGAATATCATCAGTTACTACCACCTCCCGCACACCCTGCCATTTACTCCAATTCAAGTATACCTGTGCCACTGGCAAAACATGGCAGGCCGCCCCCTCCCCCCCCAATATACAGACTCCTTTTAGAAATTGTTTCCTCAGGTCGCACCAGAGTAAGTGTAATACCTGAGTTTCTCAGTCCTTGGGTGAGTTTCTGACCCACCATGGCCTACTGCAAGTGAGCACCTGTGTTTTTTCAAATACCACACAGGCAACAAGGTGTACTCCTGTGGGACGATCTCCTCCAGAGGCAGTTGTAGGCCTCTTCCTTTCTGGGCAATTGGTGCTGATGTGCCCCAGCTGTTTGCAGACAAAACACCGGCGGTTATCCCCCTGACCCGATTTACCAACCGCCTCCCCCAAAGAATCCTCAATAGGTGTAACAGGAGGTCTTGGGATTTCCTCGGATTTACCCCCTTCCATCCTGGAAATCCCCTTGTTAATCACTGGATTCATGTTAGCCACGTAGCAATCTGCAAGCTGACCAGCCTCTGTGGCCGACTTAGGACCTCTGTCCTTCACCCACTCTCATCATGGTGGCACAGGGTTCAAAATTGCTCTTGAATGACAAGATCCAATAACCTCTCAAAGCTTTCAACTTCCAGCCTGCCAACCCACTGCTTGCACAAAGATGACAGATGTCCCACCAGCTCAGAAAAACCGCCGGTATCACCACGCTGAAGGGCTCTGAACTTTTCCCTGTAGATTTCAGGGGTGATGTTGAAATGGTGCAGCAATGCAGCTTTGATGGCCTCATAATCTTTGTGAAGTTGTACAGGAAGATCAGCAAAGACATTTATGGCTCTTTCATTCAATTTGGGCATAAGATACAGTGCCCAATGATCATGTGGTAACTGATGCTGCCTGCAGGTTTTTTCAAAATCACGCAGGAAAGGGTCCAGGTTCCCATCTTTTGCCATGCTTGGGAAATGCTCTATACAGGGTTTGGAAGGGCTGGATTCTGGCGGCTGATGCTGGCGATGCCCTCTGGAGCTTGGCAAGTTCCAGCTGGTGCCTTAGGTCCGCAGCATATTTCACATCCTCTTGCTCTGCAGCATATCTCGCCTCTGCAGCTGCATATCTTGCTGCTTTGTGTTCTAAAGCTTGTCTTTTTCTTTGTCTCTCAGTATCACGCTCTTGGAAGTGGGTGATGAGCTGCAACCGCATTGCGTCATCTACTGGTCCCAGATACTTGAGTAGTTTGCAAGTACACATCCAGTGCACTGGCGGGATGAGAACTGCTGGAGTCCTCAGAATATAACAGTCCTGGGTTCCTTGACTCGTGGGTAATTCCCAGGACCAATCTGTCCTTTGTTCCACTGCTATGGTCGTCCTGGTCCAGTGTAGCATCTTGCTCTCTATCATTTTTCAGCAAGATTTGTATCCGCTCCTCTTTATTTTTGCCCAGATTTTGGACATCACGCTCCTCACACTGAGTCATCAGCGCCTCTTTTGTCTGGTGTCGGTATAAAGCGGCCATATTCACTACAGTTACTCAAAACAAACAGATAGCAAAAGAAAAACAAGAGGGGGAAGGGTACAACACTGCCTGCTTTTATGTTTTATAAAAATAGCACTGAGCAATAGCTATGGGGTATTGAGCTGTGATCTCTCACAAGATTCACACCGGTCAGTCACTTTTTAGTGTTTTGTTTGTCCCGCAGGCATAAACGCAAACCACTTAAAAGCTCTGATCTTAACAAAAATACAAATTGTTATCCCACCGCTATGCCACCATTTATCACGTACGACAACCCTGTGAGCACGTGACTTACATACGGACAAGAGTTAATACACAGCTGTCTAGCTGGTCCACTTTTCACCTTTTGTAAAGGTCACTCAAATTAACAATATCTCCCCTCAATCCGTCCATATATAACATCTGTCACGAACAGCACACAAGTGAGCAGGTGACTTAGATATGCAACCAGTATTAATACACACGGCTACTCTAACCAACTCACCTTTCTCCTGCGCAAGGTACTTTCAATTAGTTAATATTAACCCCTTACTCAATTGCAATCATGTCTGTCCATAACTTCCTTTCTCTAATACACACGTCGGTCATATCCAATAGATTCAGGCGATTTATAAGGGATGTAGGAAAACTTCTCAAAGAGAGAAAGATGCGTCGCACAGCACAAAAAATATAGATGAAGGCTGATGTGGGATAAAAAGGAGCTTTATTTGCACAAGGTGCAAGCGAGTCCTCTTGACGCGTTTCGGCCTGGAAGGCCTTTGTCAAAAGAGTAATTCGCTTGCATCACAAGACATCCAGTTATACACCAGCAAACCTATGACAGCTGTTCAAATTAATCAACACAATAAGTATCAGGTGTCCAGTGTTACAATCACTGATCACCTCAATGTCAAACATAAAGTTCGCTTAGTCAACATAGATGTCAGATGAAAAAGTTAAAACACAAAAATACATATAAAATGACCAGTCATTGTGACCAAAAACATAAACATATATCAAGATGTTTCTTATTGGTTTATTAATGACAGGTCAATGAAACGTGAAATCTATACTCCTTGAGCTTGTTTAAAGCAAAAATCATTCATTTATATTTCATCACAGACCCAGATGAATGTTAAACAAGCTCTTTTGACAAAGGCCTTCCAGGCCGAAACGCGTCAAGAGGACTCGCTTGCACCTTGTGCAAATAAAGCTCATTTTTATCCCACATCAGCCTTCATCTATATTTTTTGTGCTGTGCGACGCATCTTTCTCTCTTTGAGAAGTTTTCCTGCATTGCTGCATTAAGCGTCTGCACGCTGAGTCCCTGCTGGTTTGCTGTTTCACTCACCGGGTCTGCCGTGACGTCATCAGGAAGCACCGTTCAGGCCGCCGGTCAGGTGACCGCCCTCCGCATCTGCGGGTATTGGGTTGGCGGTGAAGAGAGAAGATCACGAGCGGAGACACCCTGATTTCAGCCAGGAGAACCAGGCACATTACACTGGGAAGACCCGCACAGGCTCAACAAACTACCACAAGGATTTACACGTGAGTTTCCCGTGTCCCAACCTCATAGTGCTCACGGTGAGCCGATTGGGGGGAATGATTATGTATTATACCTCACTACACTAAGGCTGTGTATAGCCTGGGTCTATAAGATTTATTTCATCTTTCACCAGCTGGACAATGTTATATTCTGAGCGCCTGGAGGGTTAATCAGATGATTCACCCGTTTGTATGATTTATAAGGGATGTAACAAGAATAATTATGTCCATCTTGTTCATAAATTTGAGAGACAAATGGATTTCTGCCCATGGCACGTCTTACTTATGTCGTGGTCTCATTGCATGGGACTCATTGCATAAATAAATAAAACCTCGGAGAAGCCGCTCGGGGTACATTAGCTATTCAGTTGATAAATTGTAAAGATAAAGCTGATCTTTGCAGCAATTTGATTGCAATGAATCCTTATGCTAAGTGAATCAAGCGAAGGAATTATATCAGTACCTCTTTTGTCCCTGGAAGCCATCAGATGTTAAAAAAAAAAAAATATATATATATATATATACTATATATATATATATATATATATATATATATATATATATATATATATATATATATATATATATTATATAAATATATATATTTATTTTTTATATATATATATATATATATTATATAAATATATATATTTATTTTTTATATATATATATATATATATATATATTATACACACACCATCACGTCTTAAGTTATGGTGGGTGAAAAAGGCAACAAGAAACCTCCACTGTATTGCATATAGCAAATAAAAAAGATCACTTGTGAGCAACCCTGCCTAAGACATGTGAATGTGCTCACAATTGATCTTTTGATTTGAGATAGATATCTATCTCAATCTCTCAAAATGTGCAAAGGTATGTGACTATATACCTTTTCCTAAGCAATAATAACTTAACTTGCCAAGCACAAGCTGCAACTGAAAAACCTGCATACTCCTTAGGGCTGTTATATAGCGCCGTGCGCGCGGAATTTTACTTTCTATAATGGCGCCGCGCACGGCAGGGAGCAGGGCGCCGCCAGACAGCGGCAAAGACGGGGAAATTCATCTTTTCGCACCGCTACCGGCGCTGTGTGTGTATATAATTATATAATTCACGTGTATGTGTATATATAATTCACATGTATGTGTATGGTGTATGTGTATATATAATTCACATGTATGTGTATGGTGTATGTGTATATATAATTCACATGTATGTGTATGGTGTATGTGTATATATAATTCACATGTATGTGTATGGTGTATGTGTATATATAATTCACATGTATGTGTATGGTGTATGTGTATATATAATTCACATGTATGTGTATGGTGTATGTGTATATATAATTCACATGTATGTGTATGGTGTATGTGTATATATAATTCACATGTATGTGTATGGTGTATGTGTATATATAATTCACATGTATGTGTATGGTGTATGTGTATATATAATTCACATGTATGTGTATGGTGTATGTGTATATATAATTCACATGTATGTGTATGGTGTATGTGTATATATAATTCACATGTATGTGTATGGTGTATGTATGTGTCTACACAAATGTAATAAATATTTTATTTTTACCAAAGTGTTTTTTTTTAAAATAAATTACACACACATACACACTGTACCTTCACAGCTTCTATGTATACATACAAAAAGCATGCGGCACGCGCGTTCGCATAGGCATGCACGGCCGCATGCTGTCTAGAACGGCCCTTAGAGCTCTGGTAAGATACAATTGAAAAGTTCCATAAGACTCTTTAAGTAAACATTTTTAAAAAGTTGCTAGAAATTCTAATGCGTAAATAGGATTGGGGGGGAGGGGAATTATTAAATGTATGTGGTATACTTCCGCTCCTTGTGGGGTTAGTGAGCCATTTATGACAATGTCTCGTCACCTCTCATATATCCTACATACATACACACATGTACTTTTATATAGCTCTGCACTTAATTTTGTGATGTTTAGACTTATTAAAAAGTTCACACTTTGAAACATCCTTCTTTGTTTGCCATATATTTTGCTTCCGCAGATTGTGGTTCTATGACTGGACATAAGCAAAAGGAACCATTAAATTGGACAATAGAAAATAACATTCCCCACGGAGAAGAAAACTGCAGGAATGCAGCTGGAAACTCCCCCAAGAAATCAACTCCGTGTGCAGGACACAATCTCACAGATGTGAGTAATACAAAGAATAATATAAGGACCCAGAAAATGTGTGATAAAAAGGGGAATACAAAAACTCTTCATATACAGAAAACCACACTAGAAAAAATATATAAATGCAGTGATAGTAGCGAAACCTCTTTGGATGAATCTGAATTTAAAATGGATTACACACCCTGCAACGTACAGAAACAGTGTGTATGCTCTGACTGTGGCAGAAGCTTCAGTTATAGTTCACATCTTATTATACACCAGAGGTCTCACACTGGAGAAAAACCATATGTGTGTACTAGATGTGGGGAAAGCTTTGCTAGAAAATCCTCTCTTGTAATACATGAGAGAATCCATACAGGCGAGAGGCCTTATACATGTACACATTGTGGGAAAAGTTTTACTAGCAGTGCCACTCTTTCTACACACATAAGAATCCACACGGGAGAGAGGCCATATGCATGTTGGGAATGTGGGAAAAACTTTACTAGTAGCTCCTCTCTGTTTATACACAATAAAACTCATACAGGAGAAAAGCCATATGAATGTAGTCAATGTGGGAAAAGCTTTTCTTGCGGCTCTGCTCTTGTTATACATCAGAGAACTCATACAGGAGAGAAGCCATATGCTTGTGCTGAATGTGGGAAAAGCTTTATTGATAACTCAAGACTTCTTAAACACCAAGCAACTCACACAGGAGAGTGGGCCTATGTGTGCACTCTGTGTGGAAAAGGGTTTACTTGTATCTCAAACCTTAATGTGCACCAGAGATCACACACAGGTGAGAGGCCGTATGCATGCAATGAATGTGGTAAAAGCTTTACTCACAATTCATACCTTGTTAGACATCAGACAACACACACAGGAGAAAGGCCGTATGCATGCGTTGAATGCGGCAGGAGCTTCACTCGTAAAGGAAACCTGGTAACACACCAGAAAATTCACACAAGATCAAGGCAAAATCTATGCTCCGAATGAAGAATTTGCCTGAAAAAGGGATTTGAGAGGTCTTCAAAACTGTACATTTATGAAAAACTCTCATATTGTTCCATTGAAATGTTTAACTTAAACCTGCAGTTCAAGCTGCTGTTTTTCCCCCCATTCAATATGTGCATCAATACAATCTGCACGCCGGCAAGTAATTAGCTAAGTTGCCGATTGATCCGTTCTCCTGTAATCGATCGCTGAAGATTCGGCTTGGGGGTTCTTTAGATCGCTGTTAGGGCTGTAGAAGATTACCCAAGATGAAAAGTTGTGTGGAAGATCATGTGACCAGGCAGGCATTAGATACAATTGGTGCACTGCTAGAGAGAGGGCAAAAGAGGTGTGCCAGAGCCTGTCTCGGAAGAGGAACGGGATGTTGCTTTGTAAGTGGTTGCTATAGAAACAAAAATGCTTGTTTAGAATACATTAAAAAGTCTATACAAATTGCTTTAAAAAAATGCTACATGTATTTTCTCATAGTACAGAACTGATTTATTAAAAAAAAAACAGATGTAGGATATTTCTTGAACTGCAGCTTTAAGACAAGTGTAATTAGTTAACTGGGTGGAACATGGAAGGGAACTCTCAGAACGAATAGAAATTTCGAAACTTCTATGGAATCGGTAAGCGAAGATTAAAACAAGAGGAACCCATATATATTTTTGCTAATTGTGGAGAATGTTCCAAAAAGATATTTATTTTGCAGAGAGTTTGTGAAAAAATCAGACATTCTTTACATTCTATTTCCAAACATCCCACACGTTGGGTTAAATAAATAAAGGGATAAATATGTCTGATTTTACTTAAGAAATTTGCAAATTTGTATTTTGTATATCTTGGCCCCAATATACACTTTCATTTATCCCGATTTTATGCTCTTTGCTTTACCTTACAGTTTGGGAAATGGTTATGAAGAGGGAAAACAGAAGTTGAAAGGCTCATATATTGCAATGCAATGTATCAAAATTTGCATCTATGGCAATTACCTATTTGTCATTGGCAAAATGAGGTGGTGTAAAACTGCTATATATTTTCTGCCCCCTCAAACTACAATTTTTAAAAAAAAATATATACATCTAGGTTCTTTCCCTAGTACCTTGATCCAAACATCCAAAGCAGAGCTTTTTTTAAATAGAGAACATGGTAGATTAGCAGTAGTATAATGGATCTTTGGGAAAGATCTTTTGGTTTTGGTATGGCAGCAGAATGAATGGTCAGGTTTTTCTTGGGTGGTTTATACTTACTTTTTGATCCAGGGATGTGCTTGCTAGAGGCAGTGTTCTCTTGTTACCAGGCAGACATAGTTACATAGTGTTAGGACCAATATGTCAGGCCAGAATCTGCACTCATGTTAAGCTTCCATTTTGTCTGGTCATCACTAGTTAAGATTCTGTAGTCAGCCTTTTGCTGAAATATAATTCATAAATGCGCTCAGTTTCTGCCAAATTGCATTTCCTTTCTTCCTGGTCAGGATATTACTACGATACTTTTGTGTTGTCAATTTCCTGATGTTTTAGTTAGAATATAATAGAATGGTTCTCTGCAAGAAGCAAAATAGTATAATTAGTTGCTAAAGATTCAAGGTCTCTTTTGATAACAGACAATGAATAAGCGATGTATTCAGACATTGCTTGTATTGGGAAAGACACGTCCCAAAAATCACGCCACTAATATGTCCTGCCCCTAAATCACGCCTCTAATCAAAGCTACGCCCAAGACAGACCTATGATACGCCTATGATACGCCTATGTTACGCCTCTAACCAATATCTTCTTTTTTCTGTATAAAAGTCATTACCCTATGAGTAATAAATTGAGACAAAGGATTTGAAACCTGGCTTGCGTTACGTTTCATTTCGTTCGTCTACCAGGCCTGAAAGTTCAACAAAAATCGAAGATAACAGTGGCAGGGCGTGAAAGCTTCCTGGGAAGTCTGCTGCAAACGGTGCAGATGGTGTATCCAGTCACAAGGCTTCAGTTTTCTTGGAGGAGGAAAGGCTCCTCTCGGTTCTGAAGCCAGGGGAGGAAATAACGGATTTCCTTCAGTTTTTGGCATCTAGAAGTGGGAAGTTCACAGAGGTGGTGAGTATATATGTAAATTTTTATATATGATGCTTCACCCCCTCTTGGAATTTAATAGACCTAAATTGTGACTGAAGAATTGGGTTAGGCCCTTTTAAACAAAATTTTTGGTTAAGTCCAGTAAATTTTGTGCACGACTGGACTGTTATCTCTGATCTAGCTGAACGACCATTGTATATTGTGTAAGTATAAATGTTGCAATTATTTGTCATAATTAAGCTGTTTTTCTATAAGCTACTAATGGTTTATGCTGGTCTCAGAAATCAATCAGGAATAATAGCTCAGAATAATGGTGTCTGTTTTAATTGTAGTGGTTTTGGTCATTGGCAGAGAGTGTGCCACTATCAGTCAGAAGCAGGGAAGTGCTGCTTTGCCCATGGGGGCTCAGAGTGAATGTCTCTGTAAAAAATAAAAATAAATAAACACTGCTACCTTATGTAAAAGAGTTTGTTTGTAACCCTGATGAATTTTTTCCTGAATGATTTCTTGTGTGAAAGTCATGGTGATTATCATGTGTGTACAAAAAATATGAATATTAGTTGCTCATGATGAAATCTAAATTTTAAAAGGTTTTGAAAAGGTGTACACCGAATATAGGAGAGAAATACCTCACAACAAAAGGGGAGTATATTCAGCTCTGTCCCTGGTTATAGTTTGAAAGGTTTATTCGTCCTGGCCAGGCGGATACTTTTTAAACCGGACACATTTCTTTTCGTTTGTGGTATTTCTATCTTAATAAAAGGAGGGGCAAAGCCTCTCCCTTACAGTTTAAAGCATGCGAAACATTCACATTAAAATTAACTAGCTCTGTGCTTAAGCAGGTTTTTTTTTTTTTTTTCAACTTTATTTTTATTAGTTTTTTGTGCATACACATCATAGCGTACAGAATATTGTCAAGTGTTTCAGGTATACACCAAACTTACAGGAACAATTTACGAAGGACGGACATTGGGGAGACCACAGGACAGGACAAAGACCGACTGACAACATCTAGGGACAGGGCAAAAAGGGAAAGGATGGCGGGGGGGTAGGGGGGGAGTAGGGATGGGGGGGGCGGCCTGGGAGAATCACTGTTCCCTCATTTCTCAGGAGTCCTGCACCACAACTGCCGTTGCTCTGCTCCAGTCCACCTCTCAGAGGAGCCTAAACCCGGTACACCTCAGTTTTTCGTTGATCCTTACATCGGTCCACCGCTATACCTCGGGGGGAGCCCTACTGTCAGATCGTCCCGTCAAGCTCCCAGCCCAACATCCAAGGAGAGCCCACCTATCTCTATCAAAGCCATATTGTGGCCTCATTCATCCCCTGAATATCAGTCTGAGCAAGCCATAATGACCATACTTTTTCAAATTTGTCGGCTGAGTCGTTAACTAAACTCGTTAACTTCTCCATTCTGCAAATGAACCAAATTCTGTTTCTAATTTTATCAATAGACGGAATCGCATTCTGATTCCACAGTGCTGCGGTCTCGCACCTCATAGCGGTAGCAAAATGTGCTATCAGCTTGTTACCCGATCGAGATACCTCGTTTGTAGGTTTACCTAATAAAAATAGCCACGGGTCCAGCTGGATTTTGAGCCCTAAAAAGATCCTCTGCAGCCAATCTCGGATCTGGGTCCAGACCGGCACTAATCTCGGGCAAGACCACAGCATGTGCACCAGATCCCCCTGTTCCCCGCACTGCCTGGGGCAGAGCGGGGAAGCATCCCTGACGAATTTAGCTAATCTGATTGGGGTGAGATACCACCTTAATAATACCTTATATGAGTTCTCCTTCAACGTCGTGCATATGGAGCTTGAGGCCGCAGCTTTAAACACCGCGGCCCAGTCCTCGTCCTCTAGTTGAGCCTGGAGATCCTCTTCCCATTGTGCCATGAAACGGGATTTGACTGTCCTGTCTGAGTCAGTATTCACCACCTCTCTGTACAAGGCAGAGATCAGTCCCCGCGTGTCTGCTCCGCGCACGCAGAGCTGTTCGAATTTAGTAAACGGTGGTCTCACCGGGTGTGCGTTATAGAATGCCCGAACCTGGAGGTACCTCATAAAATCAGTGTTAGGTAAGTCCATTTCTGACTGTAATAGATCAAAAGATTTGATCTTGCCCTTAACCTCCAGGTCCTTCAATCGACTAATCCCTAATTGCCGCCAGCGCGGGAAGCATTTTTCTGCCAGCCCAGGAGCAAAGTTCGGGTTGCCATATAAAGGAGCCATCAGTGTGTGTTTGGAGGTCAAAGAGCAGCTACTTTTAGAAGCCTCCCAGACCGAGAGTGAGTTGCGCACAGAGGACAGAGGAATGAGCACATCCTTCACCCGTGTCCTCGGGTACCAGATCAGGTCCCTGAGCTCCAGCGGGGTGCACACCTCCCTCTCCAGTGCCACCCACCTCCTGAGCCCCGGGTCCCCATGCCACTGCGTGATTTGGCACAATTGTGCCGCTTTGTAGTAGGATATGACGCTCGGAACTGCCAGGCCACCAGCTTCCTTAGCTTTCTGCATAAGTTTTACTTTAATCCGTGGTTTTTTATCTTTACAAATAAATTGAGAAATAGCTTTTTGGAGCCCTGCAATGTCTGCTCTAACCACGGCAACCGGGAGAGTTTGGAACAGATATAGAATTCGGGGAAGGATGTTCATCTTGACACTATAGATCCTCCCCAACCAAGAAATACCATATGCCTTCCACTCCTGTAGCTCTTTTTTGAGAGTCCTCAACAGTTTGGGATAATTTGCCGAATATAAGGAGCTCGTCTTTTTGGTGATCTGCACTCCTAGGTATTTCATGGAGGAGGGGCGCCATCTAAACTCAAAGTTGAGTTCTATCAGCTTCTCCATTTCTCTTGGCATGTATAGGCTTAGGGCCTCTGATTTAGATTGATTTATTTTGAAACCAGAGATCTGGGCAAAACGCTCTAGAAGCTCGAACAGATTGGGCAACGAGATGAGCGGCTTAGCCAGGGTTAGAATAATATCATCCGCGTACAGAGCCACTTTGTGCTCCTGCGAATGGATCTGTACCCCAGAGATATCAGCATTCCTCCGAGTTTGTGCTGTGAGTGGTTCGATGCATAAGGCGAATAGCAGGGGCGAAAGCGGACATCCCTGTCTCGTACCACTTTTAATTGGGAATAGTTCCGAGGGGAATCCCTGGTGAACCACCCTGGCTTAAGGTGCCGTGTATAATGCCTTAACAGCCTGTTGGAATATGCCTCCAAACCCAAATGCGCCAAGCGTGGACTCCAGGTATGGCCAATCAATCCTGTCAAAGGCCTTTTCCGCATCTAAGCTTAGGGCTATACCCCGAATCTCTTTGGCTCCCATAAAGTCTATTATATCCACTATTCTCCTAGTATTGTCGGCCGCTTGTCTACCTCTAATGAAGCCAATTTGATCCGGGTGGATGAGCACTGGCAGGATTATATTTAATCTATTGGCCAGTAATTTAGAGTAGATTTTTACATCTGTGTTAATTAATGATATTGGCCGGTAACTTTGGCAGCTAGTGGGATCTTTGTCCTCTTTATGGATTACTGAAATCGACGCCTGGAGCATCTGTCCCGGGAAGGGCTCCCCTGCTAATACTCCATTAAACAGCTGGAGCATGTGCGGAGCCAGAACTCCGATAAATTTTTTATAGTACAGGTTGGAGAACCCATCCGGGCCTGGGGCTTTTGATGCTTTTAAGTTTTTTACTACCGCCTCTAATTCTTCCCTTGTGAAGTCTCGTTGAAGAGCCTCTCGCTCCCTTCTGTTCACTTGTGGCAAGTCTGCGTCCGCTAGGAATTTCTGTAGATTACTACTTGTCCTAGCATTGTGTACTACCTTCTCTCCATTATATAGCTGTGCGTAGTATTTTGCGAACTCCCCTACTATGACTTTAGGGTTTGAGGAACTCTGGCCTCCAACTGTCTTAATTGATTGAATATTAAAATTTGGTTTCCGATTACGGAGTCTGGTGGCTAGCATAGTGTCCGGTTTATTAGCTTTCTCATAGAACTTCCTCTGCGTCCAACTCATGTCTTTCTCCGCTCGGGAAGTAAGGAGGAGGTTTAGCTGAATTCTAACATCCTTCAACTCCTTTAGAGCGTCATCTCTACCTGTCCGGTTATGTAGAATAGAGAGCTCATGTAACCTGTGATATAGCTGGGATAATTTGGCTTCCTTTTTCTTTTTCCTATTTGCAGCTATCCCGATTAGTACCCCCCGAATCGTGGCCTTATGAGCCTCCCATAACAGTGATTGGGACTCCACACTGCCACTATTTATCCGGAAATAATCTGAAATTTCAGACTTCACTTTGTTTTGTATCTCCGGGATTTTAATTATTGATTCATTTAGCTTCCAGTTTGCTCCTGGTCTGGCACTACCAAATTGAATGTATCTCAGCTCTACCGATGCATGGTCCGACCAAGTGATATCATGTATGCTTGTATCGGAAATTTGTGGGACCATTCTGCTCGATACAAAGAAGTGGTCAATCCTACTGTAGCTGTCATGTGGGTGGGAGTAGAAAGAATAACTGCGGTCCCCCTGGTGCTGCTCTCTCCAGATGTCCACCAGGCTAATCTGTTTGAGGCCTCTCAGTAGTGGGATATTCCCCTCTCTCTTATTTGTTTTCTGGGACGTGGTTCTATCTACACTCGCGTGCTTAAGCAGTTTTTTTATGAGAACAAGGTAATGTAGAACTGTCTTCTTTTCCGTAAAGCAGTAAGATAACACATTTCAATTTTATTTCTACAGGATTAAGATATATCTGGGGATGTTTTTGTTTAAAATGCTGGTAAGAGCTCACAAGCACTGTTTGAATTAATATATTGTATTATATATGTATATAACGCCATTAATGTACATAGCGCTTCAAAAGGAGGGTGTCCGTGGTGGCAGATGCTGCGGGGAGTTTGAGTGGTGTGGGCGAAGTGTGGTGATATCTGTCTTTAGCAGCATGGAGGTCAGTTATTTTAGCGAGAATTGTCTCCGTTAAATAAGCAGTGTAGAAGCCATACAAGACAGGTAGGGTCAAGCTTGCTGTTTTTTTAGTCATGGTATAACTGTTGCATGTTTGAAGATATTTTGTTTAGTTTAAGAGAGGGCATAGTTAAAACGGGATAGCAATTGTATTGATGGAAGTTTACAGGAATATGAGATTTCTTTCAGAAGGCATTCAGGGGAATGAGTGGAAGAATATTGCATGCTCTTGTTGGCATAGATGTGGTGTTTATAAGTAATTTGAAATATTCCCGTTATTTAATTTTTGAAAGGCCATACAAAAAGCAGTTTTAGGACAGCGTGGAAAGCTTCATAACATTAAACTAATTTTAGAATCCCCTGCTCGAAGATTAATCCAGCAGTTAATATGAATTAGACAGCGAAACCCGTTATCTGCTATTTGTACTTTGAGGTTTCTGGCTGTTTTCCCAGAAAAAAAAAAAAGCGCTTTGAAAATTATTATTTTTTTCTTTTTAAAGTCAGAGTGTCTTTTAAAGTTAATGCTGGCTGTGTGCTCAGCACTTTGCAAAGAGTTCACACTTATTTGTCTATTTTAAAAGGAAATCTTTTGCTCAGGATTTCAGGATTTTTCTTATATTTACAGGATTTCTAGTGTAAATGCCACAGTTGTTAAAAGACCTACTGCAGGCTTTTTCTTTTAACACAAGCAGTAAATATTTTTATAGTCACTACACATACAAATCTATTTACCAGTTTAATTTTGCTATATATCAAGCAACCTGTTTTCATAACTATTTTTGTATTTTTGTTCAGATATATAGATAATATATGAACAGAAGAGGGGAGATACATAGGTTATTGAAGGTCTCTCTGAAATTCCTATAGAGGATCCAGAACTTGATATGTTGTAAATGATACACAATGCACAGCAGGTTCAGAATTTATTATAGCAATGTTAACTCCAAGGGCTCTTGCAGTAATAAAAAAGTTGCTGCCATACTAACAGGGCTGACAGGCCCCTGGTAAAAAATAATAATACCTTTGCAGATGTCACAGCAAAGCAGGTAGCAAGCCGTCCCTATGTTGAGGGATATATCATATCTGCCAAATTTATAATTTTGTAACCATTTATTCGTTTTTGGGTATGTCCTGGACATAGAGTTAAAGGACAGGGGATATATAATTGCATAAGCGAACAGGGTATATATTATATACAAGGCATTTCACATTTTTAGCAGAATAGTTACAGTGGAGTGTTTGAGGTGAAAGCCAGGAGTGACTGTGGGTGTGGGACAATAGCC
Organism: Ascaphus truei; assembly: GCF_040206685.1. Classification (NCBI taxonomy): domain Eukaryota; kingdom Metazoa; phylum Chordata; class Amphibia; order Anura; family Ascaphidae; genus Ascaphus; species Ascaphus truei. The sequence continues at coordinate 27,782,999 of NC_134489.1, forward strand.
ATGAGTGCAGGCTGTTGGGATGCTTGATTTGTGGGGCAAGTTTTAAGGTTAGTTAGTAATAAATGACTAAAAGGTTGACACCATTTGCATCAGAGAAAATGGCAGATGGCAATTAGGTATGAATGAGAGTAAGTGTGTATTGGGAGAAGAGAGATTGATTTGTAGTTTGAGACAGTGTTTTTGTCCCCATTTTTGAAGATTGGGACAACTCTAGCAGTTTTCCAGGTCTTAGGGATATGGCCTACAGACAGGATAGAGTTGATTATGGAAGCAATTGGTTTGGCACAGGCTGAGGTACCAAGTTTTAGGAACTTGGATTGTAGCAAAGTCAAGTCCATATTGGTTGCTTAGTTTAAAATTTGAGGAGCGTTAATAGGGAATATCTCTGTTTAATATGCGGATGCTAATAATAGTAGTAACCATATTAATACAAGAATTTATTTCTAGGTATAAATTCTCTCCCTATGAGACACTTATGGGATGAGTTATGACCATCAGTAGTTCAAAGTAACGAATTAAGGACCATGTTATTGGTAATAAAAACAATTAATAAGTATTGCATGCAACTAATATATATTTTTGAGTCTTTCTAGGCACAGGTTAAAGCTGAAAGTTCACCTACGCAAGACGGGTTAATGGTCAAGCATTTTCTACGCAAGCACGCTCTTCATCCCAGATGAAAAGGCCATTTAAATACTACTCATCACCAGCATTGCAGTAAAAATTTCTTATCATCATGGATACAAATCACGCACGTCAAAATAGTGCCAGCCTAGGCACAAACCGCTAATAAAGACAAAGACATAGCACCTGCAAATAAGTGTTTTGATGGACACAATACTCTCTGACCACTAATCATCCAGGGAGAAAGGTTATAGGCAAAAATGTCCAGGCCTCAACACACGAACTTTGAACTTTTAATTTTTACACGTTTTTATTATTTTTCAGTTACAAATGTATGCTCCATTATGTTTGTAAATACACAAAAGAGACAGACAGAGCCCCTAGTGGTAGCACTCTATTCCAAGATGATATGGTGATTATTTAAAATAACTTTATTATTGACATAACGTTAAAATATTGGGGTCTAAAACAAGGATTAAATATTCCAAGTGTGTGTGTCTCTATTGGATTGATGTGTCCAGAAGAGTGTACATAATTGGATTAATGTCCAGTGTTTGGGTAGTTCACTGGCCCTAGTGTTCCTCGTATAGAGTGAATTGACTAGAGGTCTAGTGGATTGTCAGCAGTTTGAGCCACTCATGCAGTGCCCCAGTAGGATATACTAGTTGGTGCTCTTAAGTATGGGACCTATGCTGTGCTATTGCGTGATGGCAGCTAAAGCATATTAAAGTTGTTGTATAGAACAATTCTTGGTCTAAGTGCACCTATTGTATGTTCCCGTCACCTCCCTATACATAGGTGGTGTGTTGAATAGGGTGTATGGTGCCTGGTACATGAACATCTACAGTGGTTGATGTCTGAGGTGTGCTTTATACTAGTATTGATGAAACTTGTACTGGTGTATAATATGACACTGCTATAACTATGTTCTAGATAGATACCAAGTTAATAGCTAAGTACTGTACCTTTTGGGGTGTAATATCGGTCAGTTGAGAGACCTGTCCCCATTTGGCACAGTGCTATTGCATGTGTGGTTGTATTCTGGCACTCCAGGGGTTAATTGCTGGTTAGGTTTGCCTATTGCTAAAACGTGTTGTACCCTATGAGCTGCTCGCTGTATCAGGGAATTAGCATTGTGTCTTCCTTGCCTAGTTCTCTCAATATCACCGAGTCAGTGTATGTGAACGCGAGCACCTCCGCGTGCACGTGGTCACGTGCTTGCCGACGCGCGCGTTTCGCGAGTGCTTTTTCAAGGCTGACTATTCAGACCTGGGGACAGGTCTCTCAACTGACCGATATTACACCCCAAAAGGTACAGTACTTGGCTATTAACTTGGTATCTATCTAGAACATAGTTATAGCAGTGTCATATTATACACCAGTACAAGTTTCATCAATACTAGTATAAAGCACACCTCAGACATCAACCACTGTAGATGTTCATGTACCAGGCACCATACACCCTATTCAACACACCACCTATGTATAGGGAGGTGACGGGAACATACAATAGGTGCACTTAGACCAAGAATTGTTCTATACAACAACTTTAATATGCTTTAGCTGCCATCACGCAATAGCACAGCATAGGTCCCATACTTAAGAGCACCAACTAGTATATCCTACTGGGGCACTGCATGAGTGGCTCAAACTGCTGACAATCCACTAGAACTCTAGTCAATTCACTCTATACGAGGAACACTAGGGCCAGTGAACTACCCAAACACTGGACATTAATCCAATTATGTACACTCTTCTGGACACATCAATCCAATAGAGACACACACACTTGGAATATTTAATCCTTGTTTTAGACCCCAATATTTTAACGTTATGTCAATAATAAAGTTATTTTAAATAATCACCATATCATTTTGGAATAGAGTGCTACCACTAGGGGCTCTGTCTGTCTCTTTTGTGTATTTAGTTACATGCCCCTTGCAGCACCACTCCCTCTGTAATATATCCAAGCTGAAGCGGGGGCACACCATAAGTTTCCCATTATGTTTGTGTAAGGATGACAAAATAGTATAAGGTATTATTTGTTTAACTTTGTTTATTTTGTTTGGATTTCTAGGTTAATAGAATCTCCCTGCAGAATGATATCCCGGTGGGAGAATGCTTTATCAGTCAAACACACGGTTATGTTAATTGCTCACAGGTAGAGTTAGAAACAAAAGAGAGACACCCAATACACAAGTGCTAAAAAGTAGTCTATGGGAAGAATAAGTTTGAGGGAATGTATTCCCAAATATAGGAGTTGGGTTACTGTATGACAGGTTTACAGGGATATCCTAAATCCTACAACCACAGACATTTACTCACTTAACCAAGAATAGGTTTAGTTTAAATTAATGGCTCCGCAGAATAAAATAGCTCTAGACTATATTTTAGCCTCAAAAGGAGGGGCATGTATGCGCCCTAGTTAAAGCGCAATTTTGTGTATTTATCCAGGATTTAGGGACCATGGGGACTTGGTGGTTGGATTGATTTGCTTTGAGCGAAGCTAGCGAATGTTTTTGTATGTGTGTGTTTGTCCTACTCATTGCTCTCTATGTATTAAGTACAGCAAAACACTGATCCAGAAGTGCGTTGCAACCCCCAACGACGCTATGCCTCTCTGCGGTGATGATGTCGCCAGTCCTCCAGAAGAAGAGACCGAAGAAGAAATCAACTGGGCTGATATAATGGCCGGAAAAGAAAGGAATGAAGTTATGCACAACTTGGACATCTTGGTCCATCAGGACTATGAAATGGTTAACTGTTCTGTTCTTTAAATAGACTGTCTCTTAAGGATTTGGGGGGACAGAGAAGACAGGATATGAGGAAGGTGGGAGGTCACCAAGGGCCGTGAGTCAACCACAAGGAAAGGATCACAAGTCCCATTTTGACTATAGCAGCCATCTTGGTCCGTTTTGCCATTCTGTGTAAATGCAGTATGAAAGATGCGTGCAAGAAGAATGTTTGTTCAGTCGCTCTTAGCAGAAATTAGCCCCCACCAATTCTCACAAATAGCTGACCCTTAAATTATGTGACATATTGAGATGTAAGCCATTTTCTAATCTATAGAAATATTTAATGAGATATATATATATATATATATATATATATATATATATATATATATTGGTTGTGTGGCATGTGGGCCACTAAGATTGTACCCTGCAATCACACTGCCCCTTGTTATCTGGGTTTCATCCTTCCCACTTTCTATGTATCTGACACGTTACCCCAAGGGAGGATAAGAAATCGAAAAGATCTGACCAGGACCATTAGTTCAACCCGCATTGCAGCTGGGGGTTTTATACCTAGTTTAGGTGTTCTGGATCTCTATTCTAAATTAAGTGATCTTATGGTAAATATTGACGATGCTCTTAATCAGACAAGTGATGCTATTATCCGTTTGACTAATGAACAAGAGCAGATCCGAACAGTATTATTACAGAATAGAATGGCTCTTGATTATCTGCTAGCCTCATAAGGAGGTGTTTGTAAACTTGTAGGACAGAAGTGCTGTGCCTATATTGAGCATGAGTCTGGCGCTATTCATAAAGATATGGATAAGCTACTGGAAATTCAGGCTAGGATGCGTAAAGAATCCTCAGGCCTTAATTTAAATTGGATGTCAGGACTCACTAGTTGGATCGGAGAATTGGGTATGAAAATTCTCTATGGCTTTATTGTAGTGATTAGTATAATCGCAGCAACTTTTGTTATTTTTCACTGTGTTAAGTGTGCAATGCTTTCATTTGTCTCAAGGAAACCTTCAGTTTCATCTCACGCCATGTATGCAACTAATAATTCATATGTGGCCATGAACAGAGTCTATGATACTATTGGTCCCCATAAGGCCATAGTCATAGAGAAGAGTACCTAGTAAGGGTATTTGTTCTTTTAGAGAACAAAAAGGAGGGAATTGTTAGGACCAGTATGTCAGGCCAGAATCTGCACTCATGTTAAGCTTCCATTTTGTCTGGTCATAACTAGTTAAGATTCTGTAGTCAGCCTTTTGCTGAAATATAATTCATAAATGCGCTCAGTTTCTGCCAAATTGCATTTCCTTTCTTCCTGGTCAGGATATTACTACGATACTTTTGTGTTGTCAATTTCCTGATGTTTTAGTTAGAATATAATAGAATGGTTCTCTGCAAGAAGCAAAATAGTATAATTAGTTGCTAAAGATTCAAGGTCTCTTTTGATAACAGACAATGAATAAGCTATGTATTCAGACATTGCTTGTATTGGGAAAGACACGTCCCAAAAATCACGCCACTAATATGTCCTGCCCCTAAATCACGCCTCTAATCAAAGCTACGCCCAAGACACACCTAGGATACGCCTATGATATGCCTATGTTACGCCTCTAACCAATATCTTCTTTTTTCTGTATAAAAGTCATTACCCTATGAGTAATAAATTGAGACAAAGGATTTGAAACCTGTCTTGCGTTACGTTTCATTTCGTTCGTCTACCAGGCCTGAAAGTTCAACAAAAATCTAAGATAACAGTGGCAGGGCGTGAAAGCTTCCTGGGAAGTCTGCTGCAAACGGTGCAGATGGTGTATCCAGTCACGAGGCTTCAGTTTTCTTGGAGGAGGAAAGGCTCCTCTCGGTTCTGAAGCCAGGGGAGGAAATAACGGATTTTCCTTCACATAGTTTGGGTGACCAGATTTTGAAAATGAAAAACCGGGACACAATTATTTTTTTTTACATTAACAGTTTATTTATTGTATTACACTTATACTTTACTACCATTAGTCCTAGTTACGTGTGTGTGTGTGTGTGTGTGTGTGTGTGTGTCGGATGGCCTCACTAATCGAACAAAAAAAAGCCAGATGTGAATGACTTCTGTACCCCTTAACCATTGTCAGGACGCCCCCTCTTCACAATTTCTAAAGCAGCAATCCCGCCTGGGATCTTACCTGATCCGCAGTCCCTCAAGGTACTATACTGGAGGGGAGGTGTTCCCTACCTGTCTTCCGATGTCTCCCACGTGAAACTTGAGTCAGATCTGGAAGAAAGCAGGGTAGGTTACTTCGGTGTAGGTATACGGCAGTTAAGATGAGACAGGGAGAAAGACAGAGGGGGAGACGGAGAGAGACAGAGAGGGGGAGAGAGAGATGGGGAGAGGGACGGGGAGAGGGAGACAGAGAGGGAGACAGAGAGGGAGAGAGGGTGGTTGACTGACACGTGGGTGGGCCCCCTGACTCACCGGGCCCAGGATGCCAACCCCGACAGACCCCCGTTGCCAGCCCTGTCCCCCATTCTCTCTCTACTTCCCCCCCCCCATTTTTTCTCACCCTCCCCATTCTCTCTCCCACCCCACCCCCATACTCTCCCCCCCATTCTCTCCCTCTCCCCCCCATTCTCTGACCTGCACACAGCCACTGATCTACAGACACTCACAGACAGACCAATACACACACTCAGCCACACACACACAGCCACATAGACACACTCAGACACAGACGCACTCAGACACACACACAGACACACACACACACACTGACAAAGATACACACACACAGACACAGATACACACATTACACTGATATATACACACACACACTGATACATACATATACTGCACCGACACACTTTATTCGAGCAAATACCCGGTATGTACCTGGCAGATACCTGGAATGCGCCACTCCTAACCTCTGACAAGCCCCGTTGCATTTGCCTTCCCAGCCTGGGTTCATGCCTGGCTGATGGGCGGCTGATCTGTTAAATGATAATGATTAGGATTTAATAGGCTGCAATGCTTCGCGTGTCTACCAGATGGCATAAATTCATAAATTGTAATGCAGTTTATATATATATACTGTGCAGTATTGCAGCCAGCGGGAATAAAATGCTTCAATCCCTGCTTGGAAAATAACTCAATGTACTCGGGCAGAAAACAGTCACAAACCTCAATACACCCGGGTATACCCGAATTCGTGGGACTAGCCAAGCTCGAATAAAGTGTGTCGCCAGTGTACACACACACAGTGGAGCAAGAGATGCAGTGGCGGATGTAAGTGACTGGGGGCGGGAGGGGGGGGTGGAAGGCCGGCGGTCCGACCAGCCAGCAGTGCATCACCACTACCCGCCCCCGCGCTCATCTCCCACACCAAGGGGACGGGGGAAGGGAGCACCAGGACAGGAGGCAACCCCCTCCCCCCCCTGGCGGCCGCACCCCCGCACCTACCTAATAATGCCTATATAATACCTAGTAATAACACCTAGTAATAATAATACCTAATAATAATAATAATAATTTTAAGGCTATACACTGTTTTGCCCCATCTTGCATCTCTGCCCTAATTTCTCGCTATACACCTGCCCGACTCTTGCGTTCTGCTCAAGGATGTCTTCTCTCTATCCCTTTTGTATCTAAAGCTCTCTACCACAAAGGACAAAAATACTCCATGCTACATCCAATGTGACAAAATACATCATTAAATACTTCAATGCTAGAATTCTCATGAACAATCGTCATTTAGTTAAACCTTTTTTGGCCAAAGCGTTATAAGCCTGCAAGCCATTTCATGGTCGACCAGTATGCAGGTCCTAACACTACCTGTGAAAATTTGCCATTCTCCCTCCACTTCAGAGGTTAATGAGAATTTAACTATGTATTTTATCACTTTGAGTATTTTTGTCTTTTGTTGTATACATTTGGCCATGCTCAGCAGCACTCCTTTTGACACTAATATACATATGTAACATGGTATGTCCATAAGTACCTCTCTTTCCCCCACAGTGTATCAGTGATGTAAGTCCCTAGTAAGTTCAGGGCCTTCATGGGTTAATCTATAGGCCATTGACCCCCCCTTTCCGCCCCCACTTGTAATGTGGTGACTTATGGCCTGTGTAAGCCGATCAGTGATGGGTACATTCCATGAGCCCGCCTCTTCCTGAAGCTAACCAGCGGGTTTAGCAAAGTTAGAGTAGTCTTGCTCTGCCTTCCAAGGTGAGAGCATGGGCTGTCAGACTCTCCCATGGCACGGATGAACTGGCCCACCTCAGGCCTAAAAGCCTGAGGACCACCAAGACTCAAGGCCCCATACTATCGGGGCAGCAACATCCTGAAGTCCTAGGACTTTGGACCTCAACAACTATGCTGTGTGAAGAGCTGCTGCAGCATGTCCACTAAATCTATTTGTTCACTAAACCTCTGCCTGGGTGTCAGGGCAGGAGGGGTAAGGAGTGTTGTGGGGGAGCTGACATTCTGCACCCCAGGAGCCCATCACAGCTGGAGGCGCTGAACCAATGAGCAAGAACCCAGAGACCACCCAAAAGCCTGTCCTGTTGCCCCTTACCATCGCCGCTACTCAGCTCTCCTGAACCAGCAGGTATGCCTCAGCACCACACTAACACAGTAATGCAGTGTATCTCCATCGGAAGGGGGGGGGGGGGGGGAAGAACTGTGTTACACATATGATGTGGTGGGTTCTGGGGTTAGGGATTGCTGGGATTGTGTGTTTATTAAAGCTCTCTCCCGCCTTAAACCGACACCTCTGGAATGCCCTACCCCTGAATATCTGACTAGCACCCTCTCTATCGACCTTTAAGACCTATCTTAAAATCCAGCTCCTTAACGAAGCATATGGGCAGCTACGTGGCTGATACTATACACTTCATACACCGACCTTGGCCCCTTGCAGACGCACTTACCAGGACACCTTCCTAGTGTCTATGTACGTTCTTCCTACTTACCAATTAGACGGTAAGCTCTTCGGGGCTGGGGCTCGTTTTCCTAATGTTACTTTTGTCTGAAGCGCTTATTTCCTTTATGTGTTATTTGTATTATTATGTCACGTGTATTATTGCTGTGAAGCGCTATGTGCATTAATAGCGCTATACAGTATAAATTAAGATACACACACACATATACACACACACACACACACACACACATATATAAATTTCACCCAGGGTTGACACTTTCCACTGAATGCCAACCCGGAGAAAAATGTACAAGAAATTCTCTTACTTGGTGCGGTGGCGTCTCCCGGCATCCTCCTGCAACTCTCCTTCCAACTGCAGTGAAGATGGCTGCGCGACGTCAAATGATGCCACGTTGCCATGACAACGGGATGCAACGTGATATTGTGACGCTACACAGTGTCACGTTGTCATGGCAACATGCAGTGCCTCATTGTCATGGCAACGCGGCGTCATTTGACACCGCACAGCCATGTTCACTGCAGTTGGAGGGGGAATTGCAGGAGAATGCCGGAGACGCCGTCGCACCACGCCGCCACCCGGAGATTGACAGGCTAAACCCGTAGCCTGAAGGTAACAGGGTTCCCACCTCCTTGGGTTTGACCTGCCCCTTTTGCACTGCATGACAAAATTGATGACATCTACAATTATGCAAATTGTACAATTTTTTTTAAATAAAATATAAAAGGGTTATCAGAGAAAAATATATAGTTAGTTATATAAAAAAAATTACTAAATGAACACAGGTGTTAAATATCACACTACTCACATTGTGCACAAGGAACTCTGGAATATGTGGTCCTGCCGCCTTTAGCTGTACTGCATTTGGTAACGGATAAAACTACAACTCCCAGAATGCATGGCGCACATTAGATCACATTGCACACATCAGCCAATCTGTGCGAAGATTAGAAGAGACTGTTCTTTGTTCTATTTGTGATGTTCCCATTCACGTCTGCATGTAAAGCTACTCCAGGTAGGAGCTGGATTGTATGCTTATGCAATGTACTGTAGAAGAACCTCTTCCCGAGTTGAAAGCTGTATTAAGACCTGTTCCTCACATGCAGTAACCATATATTAGAGAAATCTGATGTCACTTCCTATTCCCAGGCTGTGTTTTTAACATTCAGGTATTATGTCTCCTGCAGTGGTGTGTGCTAAGGGTTAATGCATTTGTGTTGATATTGTGCATGGATATTCTGAGCAGAGATTAAAAAATATATATACTTATTTTTTTTTGTTTTACACTATTTATTGATAAATAATATATTCTGTCAGAATTGTAATCCTGGGATTTTCTAGGAAAGATATCAACTTTGCTGTAAAGAATATACGGGAACGCGAATAACTGGGAACCATGTCATGTTTGGGATTTTATTTTTATTAATAGTGATAAATAAACAATACACCGTTTATGCTTAAAGACGTGTTTTGTGATAGTAGAATATTTGTTAATTTGAGAAGAAAAATAAATGTGTTTGTACAAGAATATATAAGTAAGATGTGCTGTATTTAAAATATGTTGGCAGGATTTTAATTAAGTCATTTTGTATTTATTTCCTTGCACTTATTGACTGAACCCGATGTTGAGCCCCTGACAATGAGTAGAGTCCTAATGGGATTTAAACATGTTCCACTAAAGAGAAATATTCTCAATAAGGCTGCTCTGTTTAGCACGTATTATGCACAGTAAAACCTGTGATGTCTCAAATAGTTGTGTAAAAGGAGTCTTCTCTTCTCTCTCCCCAGTGGTTACTTTGCTAAAGTTACAGCCTCACAGCAGAGAAACTGTAAGCAACTTTAAACCCATAACAAACTGGCAATAACGTCCACATTTGCAAGAGACTTATTCAACTTCTAATCTTTTTCTTTCTCTATTTTTGAGATACCCATGAAGTCCCATAAAGAGTGCTGATCTTATAAAGGATGTGATGATGGAGAATCACGAGGGTGAGTGGATATCTGTTTGTCTAATAAAGAGATCGGGCTTGCACAAACATTTTCCTGAGAGCCTGGTCAGAAGAAGCATTGTACACAACTATTGTAGCATGATCTAATGTTAGTGTATGTTCATGACAAGTGCAACAAACAAGGCTGTAATAAGAAGAGATACAATTCCAGAGCTCCTCTCGTTTTCCTGATATTTAAATATGCAGACATACCAATTATTGAACTGAAGAAGCTCAGCTCATTGATAGTGTCGCTGTCTTTGAAGTTGGTGAACGAGGTTTGAATCCCTCGGCTCTCCTTGTAACCATGGGAATATTCCTCAATCTCCCTGTGCCTCAAACACCCAAATTAGACTAAGGTCAACGGCAGGGGTGCACAAACTTTTCCCCTTGCGCACCCCTGCCTGCTCTCCTATGCGGCTCGCCCCACCCCCCCCGCTTGACCGTGGTATCAAATGACACGCGGGGTCAGGTGATGTCACCTTGCCGCGGGGTCATGTGATCCTGCGCTGAGTTACCATGACGCGTCGCTGGATGGTAAGGTAAGTGTGTTTATAGAGGCCCTTCGCGGTCCCCCGGCATTTAATTTAAATGCCTTGGGGGAGAGCGCGGCACCTCTATAGCTGCCGCGCTCCCCCTTCCCCCCTGAAAATCTTGTGCACCCCCCCAGTTTGCGCACTCCTGGTCTTGGGGACAAGGCCTCATTGTGCCTGCAAAGTTATATGTACAGCGCTGCGTACATGGCCAGTGATATACGAAGAAAAAAATATGAATTCTGTGAAGTTGGCACTATATAAATAAACATATACATATTCATACATAAGAGATCCTTTTTTTGTTCAAATTCCAGATTTATTTGTACTGGTCATTTAGGAATAAAATATTCACAATATTTGGGGTTGGATTTATGTCCTGTAGAATAAACACTGTATTCCATCTATTCATCAAACTGAAATACTCCACCTGTAATATCTACAGAATGTCTGAATGTGGAGCCTGAGATTGTACCAAAGACGGAGGGAGAAGAGGAGCCGTGTGTAAGGAGTGACCAGGACACTCAGGAGCAGGACCTCCCTGCAGATACCAGCACAGGTGAGTGTCACGTATGGCACACCTGTGGGCACATCACTTGCATACGGGACAAGGGTTAATACACAGCTTGCAAACTGTCCCACTTTTCACTTTTGCAAATGTCCCTCAAATGAACAATATCTCCCCTCAATCCGTCCCCATATAACATCTGTCACGAATTGCACACAAGTATTGTATGTCTTTATTGATATCGCGCCATAAATGTACATAGCGCTTCACAGTAGTAATACATATCATATAAATAACAAATAATATAAATAAGAGGTCATGGGCATAAGTGCTTCAGACATAAAAGTAACATTAAGGTAGAGGACTCCCTGCTCCGAAGAGCTTACAATCTAATTGGTAGGTAGGGAAAACGTACAGAGACAGCGGGAGGGAATTCTAGTAAGTGCGTCTGCAGGGGGCCAAGCTTTATGTATCATGTGTCCAGGATTATCCAGTGCTATTCATATGCTTCTTTAAGCAGATGTGTCTTAAGGTGGGTCTTAAATGTGGATAGAGAGGGTGCTGGTCGGGTATTGAGGGAAGGGCATTCCAGAGGTGCGGGGCAAAAAGTGAGAAAGGTTTAAGGCGGGAGAGAGCTTTAGATACAAAGGGGGTAGAAAGAAGACCTCCTTGAGAAGAATGCAAGAGTCGGGATGGTGCATAGCGAGAAATTAGGCCTGAGATGTCAGGAGGGGCAGAAGAATGTAAAGCTTTAAAAGTGAGGAGGAGAATTGAGTGTGAGATACGGGATTTGATCGGAAGCCAGGAGGGGAGATGCGGAGACAGATTTAGGAAAGAGTAGAGTGATTCTGGCAGCAGCGTTTAGGATAGATTGTAGGGGAGACAGGTGAGAGGCAGGAAGGCCGGACGGCAGGAGGTTGCAATAATCGAGACGTGAGAGAATGAGGGCCTGAGTCAGAGTTTTAGCAGTCGAGTAACAGAGGAAAGGGCGTATCTTTTGTGATATTGCGGAGGAAAAAGCGACAAGTTTTAGAAATGTTTTGAATGTGAGGGGCGAATGTGAGAGAGGAGTCGAGTGTGACCCCTAGGCAGCGTGCTTGGGCTACTGGGTGAATGATCGTATTTCCAATAGTAATGTGGAAGGGGGTAGTAGGGCCAGGTTTGGGAGGAAGTATAAGGAGCTCTGTTTTTGCCATGTTAAGTTTCAGTCGGCGGATGGCCATCCAGGATGATATTCCAGAGAGGCATTCAGAAACTTTGGTCTGTATAGCAGGTGTAAGGTCCGGGGTTGAAAGGTAAATTTGTGTGTCGTCAGCATAGTGGTGATATTTAAACCCAAAGGATGTGATTAGGTCACCTAGCAAGAGTGTGTAAAGAGAAAAGAGAAGGGGTCCCAGGACAGAGCCCTGGGGTACCCCCACAGAGAGATCAATAGAGGGGGAGGAGGTGTTAGCAAAAGAGACACTGAAAGTACGATGGGAGAGGTAAGAGGAGATCCTGGATAGAGCTTTATTCCGAATACCAAGAGTATGGAGAATGTGAAGGAGAAGAGGGTGGTCCACGGTGTCGAATGCTGCAGAGAGGTCGAGTAATATGAGTAGAGTGTAATGACCTCTGTCTTTGGCAGCATGGAGGTCGTCAATTATTTTAGTGAGGGCTGTTTCAGTTGTGAGCAGTGCGGAAGCCAGATTGTAGAGATTCTAGAAGAGAATAGGTGTTGAGAAAGTGTAGCAATCGAGAGAATACAAGACGTTCAAGGAGTTTGGAGGCAAAAGGCAGGAGGGAGACAGGTCGATAGTTAGGACAGGTAGGGTCAAGCTTGCTGTTTTTGAGTAATGGTATAACGGTTGCATGCTTGAAGGAGGATGGAAAGGTACCAGAGTAGAGGGAAGAGTTAAAGATCTGTGTGAGCATAGGGATTATAGAAGGAGCAAGAGGTTTTAGGAGATGGGAGGGAATGGGATCAAGAGGGCAAGTGGTAGAGGGAGAAGAGGAGATCAGCAGTGACACATCCTCCTCAGAGATAGCAGAAAAAGAGTCAAGAAAGGCAGGAGGAAAGTTGGGAAGCAGTGTGGGATGGGAGGAGGCAACAGATGGGATGTTCTGACGTATGGATTCCACCTTTTCCTTAAAGTCAGCAAAGTCTTGAGGTGAGATGGAGGAAGAAGAGGAGGCAGCCGAGGGTGGTCTGAGTAGAGAGTCAAAGACAGAAAAGAGTCGGCGTGGGTTAGACTTGTGTGTGTTGATTAGTGATGAAAAGTAGGTGTGTTTAGCCTGAGAGAGGTCAGAGTTGAAACAGGACAGTATAAATTTGTAGTGAATGAAGTCTGCGAGCGTATGAGATTTCCTCCAGAGGCGTTCCGAGGAACGCAGCATGCGTGTGTGGGTGTTTAGCCAGGGTCTGGGGTTAGAAGGGCGAGGACGGCAGAGAGAAAGCAGGGCATGAAGATCAAGAGAGGAAGATAAGGCAGAGTTGTAGTTCCTGACCAGGTTGTCAGGGTCTGAAGCATAACAGAGAGGAGAGGGAGGAGCGTAAAGTCGAATCAAGAGCTGGTAGGTTAATAGAGCGCAGGTTTCTGCAAAAACGAGGGCGAGATGGAGATGGAGAGAAGCGAGAGAGAGAAAATGGGATGAGGTGATGGTCAGAGAGAGGAAAAGGGGAAATGGAGAAATCGGAGAGAGAAGTTTTTAGTGAAAACCAGGTCTAGGTAGTGCCCATCCTTGTGGGTGCTGGCTTCAGTCCACTGTTGAAGGCCAAAAGAAGAGGTTAGAGAGAGAAAGCGGGAAGCCCAAGGGAGAGAGGGGTCATCAATGTGGCAGTTGAAGTCCCCAAGGAGAAGAACAGGGGAGTCTGAGGAGAGAAAGAAAGAGAGCCAGGATTCAAAGTGAGAGAGAAAGGCAGAAGGGGGATAAGTAGAGGTAGGTGGGCGATAGATGACCACCACGTGGACAGGGAGAGGAGTAAAGATCTGGACTGTGTGAACCTCAAAGGAGGGAAAAGCAAGAGAGGGGGGAATAGGAAGGGTTCGGTAACGGCAGAGAGAGGAGAGCAGGAGCCCCACGCCTCCACCCCTGCCATCAGGGCGCGGAGTGTGGGAGAAGGAAAGGCCACCATAAGAGAGGGCAGCTTCCAGAGCAGAGTCAAACTGAGTGAGCCAGGTCTCAGTTATGGCAAATAGGAGCAGAGAGTGAGAGAGAAAGAAGTCATGCACAGAGAGGAACTTGTTAGAGAGGGAGCGAGCATTCCAAAGGGCACAGGAGAATGGGAGAGAGGAGGGAGGGTGGCAGGGGATGGGTATGAGGTTAGAGGGGTTTATACCAGAAGGAGTAGAAGTTGCATGTGGAAGGCGAGGGCGAAAGCAAGTAGAAATAAGGCAGGGACCAGGATTGGGAGAGATATCCCCAGAAGCAATGGAGGAGAAGTATGGACAGATAGAGAATGTGTGAGGATGATTTGTAGGGGTGTGTTTTAGTGAAGGGGGTGTAGCTGTGTGATGACAGAGGGCGCAGGTAAGAGAGGAGTTCATGTGAACTGAGAAGTGGTGAAGGAAGGAGAGATGGAGAAATATGAATAGTTAGAGACATGATGAGGCTGGTGGAAGGAAGTGCATAATTTGAAAATAAGTGAGGTTACAGCAAATATAAAAAGTAAAGGCGGCATCACAGCAATAGTTATGTGTTGAGATGTGCAGTCTGGGATGATATCCTCCTTTCCAGCGTAGTTCAAATGCAGGAATCAGAAGCAGTAGGGGGTGTCCACTTTTCCACTTGTTTTTGAACTTCCTTTTTTAAACTTCCTCATTACTTTAAAGATTTCTACTTAAAAGCATTTCAGCTTAGGAGCATGGCTGCAGGCAGCAATGGCGGTTGTGAGTTTACTTATATACTTTTACAAAGTCACCTGGCTGGCCTAACCAACTTAATTAGCACATGTGAGGGATGTTAAAGCAAATGGTTTGAAAGATGAATTAAATTAAGACACACCAGGGTATGATGATTGCAGGACAGACAGACAATTTGAGATATGTTTTTAGTGAGCACATGACATAGATATGTAACCAGTATTAATACACACGGCTACTCTACCCAACTCACCTTTCTCCTGTTCAAGGTACTTTCAATGAGTTCATATTAACCCCTTACTCAATTGAAATCATGTCTATCCACTGCCACCACCCAACAAATATGTAAAATCTGTAAATTAATATATCTGCCAGTCTGAGGTCCCTGTTTATTATAGAAAAACAATGCATTGGACACACACACACATCTGTTGTAGCAAAATGTGTCAGAAAAGTGTAAATTATTCTCTACAGAGCATGCAACAGTTCACTCAGAGCCCCAAAGCACCACTTGTTAAAGAATGTTTTAATATATATAAATATACAGTGCTTCAGATTACAGAAAAAGATAATTACAAAAGCATACAATTACAGTAAATGCAGGACAGTTTCTTAAAACAGGATAAAACAGAAATCCCTATATATTACGTTACCATATGTCAGGAATTCTAATTATGACCGTCTTGTTCCTAAATTTGAGTGACAAATGGATAAATGTCCTGGATATCTGTCCTTGGCACCTCTTACTCATGCCGTGTGTGGCCTCATTGCAATGATTACAGATATGTAACTCTTAGTATGTACAGTAGATGACGTCACATGATATTCAAATTTTTAATAAAGTCACACTTTGGTTGAATACTTTCTTAGCCATGCCCCCTACACCTTGCAGAACCCTCAAGAGAATGCCTTTGAAGGTAGATCTAAAAGGATCCTGTTTATAAAGTTGTCAAGAGGGCCATATTTTAATCACATCTGGTACTTTTACTGGGCCATACATGATAACCCACCAATTAAGTTCTCTAATGGTCTGGACGGATCCAGGAAGTCTTGACCTGTTATGACCCCAATATATTGTATTTTGTAAATCAAACTGAAGCTACATTAACCCCTGTAGTACCAGATTTCATTAAAATACATCATATTTCATGACATTATGATGGTACCTCACTCCTCAAAATGAGCCAAGGGGCTGGCTTACACGCCAGTCCCGCGCACACACGAATACCGCCTCCACCTTGGTGTGATGAACCGTTCATTTCATCCCAGTTAGGGGTCCACTTCCCTATTGGCTGACTTTCCAGCTGTCTCTTCCTCTGGCTGTGGCTGTCTCTTAGGCTCTCTTTCTCCCTCTGAGAGCTTTGCTTTTTTCATTCCTGCTTCTCTTGTTGTCACTATTGCCTTCTCTCTTGCTCTGGAAGTACTTCTTTCTCTGTACTGTCCCTCCCTCTCTCTCTCTCTTTCAGCTTCTCTTTCTTTTCTTTTTTTTCCTTCTGCTGGCTGTCCCTCTCTTTGCCTCTTGCCCTTTTATTGCCCCTAACTCTCTATTTCCCAGTCTCTCTTTCCTCTGTTGGCTGTCTCTCTGCCTCGTTGTCTCTATCTATCCCTTTCCCAGCCTCTCTTCTGCATGTCTTGCTCTGATTTGCTTTTCTCTGTCTCTCCCTCAGCAGAAAGGGCCTATGCTGGCCTATCACTGTCCCCCAGGTCTGTAACCACTGCCAGATCCATGGGAAACCCCCGCTGCTTTCCACTTTGGGACAGCTCCCCTGTAGCCCTTCCTCTGGGCCCCTTGGGATGATGGGCTGTAATGGGAAGCTCTTTCTGCCCCCACTCTTTAGCACAATCTCCCTTGAACACCCCCCTGGAGTCTTCTGTGATGGCTGGCTGAACAGGGAAACTATCATTGCCTCCCACTCCGTTACACCCCCCGCCCCCCTCACTAACGACCTCAATCTTCCCCTCAGGGGTTCCCTGTGACAACGAGCTATAATGGGAGACCATCTCAGTCCCCCACTTTGCTACAGCCCCCTTAAATCACCTGTTCGGGACCCCCTGCAAACGTGTGGTTGGTGGTGATGGATCATACTGGGTGGCCCATCTCTCCCTCCCCCCACCCCTCCCCCCCCCCACTTCTGTACAACCCCTGTCAGTCCCCATTCCCCGGTCCCCAGTGTGCTTCAGTACCTGGAATTGATCAGTGGGTTCCTGAGCTTGTTTGGTCTCATTTTGGGTAACCATCTTTCCACGATCGTTACCTAAGGCGAAAAATCATTAGCTCCAATACATCCAGGATTTTGCAAATAAAAAATAAAGAACATTTAATAATTCAATATAATAATCCCCTCCAGAGATGGTATTTATAGCAGCACACGTGATGTGTTTGTTTTTTAATTCTATTTATAATAAATATTTTAAAAAAATTAAAATTGAAGTAATATCCATTATTCAGAATTAAAATATGGTGCATTAATTAAACATGGAGATGGATATAGTATTGGAGAATAGAGTTATACTAAAAAGGCATTGATGTCAAAGTCTACATTCAAGCCGTTCGGTTTAAGTGTATTTAGGCGGTTTATCCAATAGGACTGTCGCTGAGATACATGTAATGTCCTGTTAGCACCCCTCCAGTTATTAGTGAGTGAGAGATACTTATGAACCTTCACTTTTTAGTCAAAACAAAATTTCACTATATGTTCTTTATTTTTTATGTGCTTAATCCTGGATCTATATGCGCTCCTGATTTTTCACCTTTGTGTATCTTTTTGGACTTGGATCGAGTCAATTTCTGGAGCTGCACTAATTCCAGTTGTATACATTTCTTCTTTATCTCTAGTGTGTTCACTGGGTTTAATAGTAAAAACGGTATGCGCGTGGGCACCTTTTCTGCCAAGATCGTTACCTAGCAATACATTAGCAGGAATAGCATCAGTTACTACCACCTCCCGCACACCCTGCCATTTACTCCAATTCAAGTATACCTGTGCCACTGGCAAAACATGGCAGGCCGCCCCCTCCCCCCCCAATATACAGACTCCTTTTAGAAATTGTTTCCTCAGGTCGCACCAGAGTAAGTGTAATACCTGAGTTTCTCAGTCCTTGGGTGAGTTTCTGACCCACCATGGCCTACTGCAAGTGAGCACCTGTGTTTTTTCAAATACCACACAGGCAACAAGGTGTACTCCTGTGGGACGATCTCCTCCAGAGGCAGTTGTAGGCCTCTTCCTTTCTGGGCAATTGGTGCTGATGTGCCCCAGCTGTTTGCAGACAAAACACCGGCGGTTATCCCCCTGACCCGATTTACCAACCGCCTCCCCCAAAGAATCCTCAATAGGTGTAACAGGAGGTCTTGGGATTTCCTCGGATTTACCCCCTTCCATCCTGGAAATCCCCTTGTTAATCACTGGATTCATGTTAGCCACGTAGCAATCTGCAAGCTGACCAGCCTCTGTGGCCGACTTAGGACCTCTGTCCTTCACCCACTCTCATCATGGTGGCACAGGGTTCAAAATTGCTCTTGAATGACAAGATCCAATAACCTCTCAAAGCTTTCAACTTCCAGCCTGCCAACCCACTGCTTGCACAAAGATGACAGATGTCCCACCAGCTCAGAAAAACCGCCGGTATCACCACGCTGAAGGGCTCTGAACTTTTCCCTGTAGATTTCAGGGGTGATGTTGAAATGGTGCAGCAATGCAGCTTTGATGGCCTCATAATCTTTGTGAAGTTGTACAGGAAGATCAGCAAAGACATTTATGGCTCTTTCATTCAATTTGGGCATAAGATACAGTGCCCAATGATCATGTGGTAACTGATGCTGCCTGCAGGTTTTTTCAAAATCACGCAGGAAAGGGTCCAGGTTCCCATCTTTTGCCATGCTTGGGAAATGCTCTATACAGGGTTTGGAAGGGCTGGATTCTGGCGGCTGATGCTGGCGATGCCCTCTGGAGCTTGGCAAGTTCCAGCTGGTGCCTTAGGTCCGCAGCATATTTCACATCCTCTTGCTCTGCAGCATATCTCGCCTCTGCAGCTGCATATCTTGCTGCTTTGTGTTCTAAAGCTTGTCTTTTTCTTTGTCTCTCAGCATCACGCTCTTGGAAGTGGGTGATGAGCTGCAACCGCATTGCGTCATCTACTGGTCCCAGATACTTGAGTAGTTTGCAAGTACACATCCAGTGCACTGGCGGGATGAGAACTGCTGGAGTCCTCAGAATATAACAGTCCTGGGTTCCTTGACTCGTGGGTAATTCCCAGGACCAATCTGTCCTTTGTTCCACTGCTATGGTCGTCCTGGTCCAGTGTAGCATCTTGCTCTCTATCATTTTTCAGCAAGATTTGTATCCGCTCCTCTTTATTTTTGCCCAGATTTTGGACATCACGCTCCTCACACTGAGTCATCAGCGCCTCTTTTGTCTGGTGTCGGTATAAAGCGGCCATATTCACTACAGTTACTCAAAACAAACAGATAGCAAAAGAAAAACAAGAGGTGGAAGGGTACAACACTGCCTGCTTTTATGTTTTATAAAAATAGCACTGAGCAATAGCTATGGGGTATTGAGCTGTGATCTCTCACAAGATTCACACCGGTCAGTCACTTTTTAGTGTTTTGTTTGTCCCGCAGGCATAAACGCAAACCACTTAAAAGCTCTGATCTTAACAAAAATACAAATTGTTATCCCACCGCTATGCCACCATTTATCACGTACGACAACCCTGTGAGCACGTGACTTACATACGGACAAGAGTTAATACACAGCTGTCTAGCTGGTCCACTTTTCACCTTTTGTAAAGGTCACTCAAATTAACAATATCTCCCCTCAATCCGTCCATATATAACATCTGTCACGAACAGCACACAAGTGAGCAGGTGACTTAGATATGCAACCAGTATTAATACACACGGCTACTCTAACCAACTCACCTTTCTCCTGCGCAAGGTACTTTCAATTAGTTAATATTAACCCCTTACTCAATTGCAATCATGTCTGTCCATAACTTCCTTTCTCTAATACACACGTCGGTCATATCCAATAGATTCAGGCGATTTATAAGGGATGTAGGAAAACTTCTCAAAGAGAGAAAGATGCGTCGCACAGCACAAAAAATATAGATGAAGGCTGATGTGGGATAAAAAGGAGCTTTATTTGCACAAGGTGCAAGCGAGTCCTCTTGACGCGTTTCGGCCTGGAAGGCCTTTGTCAAAAGAGTAATTCGCTTGCATCACAAGACATCCAGTTATACACCAGCAAACCTATGACAGCTGTTCAAATTAATCAACACAATAAGTATCAGGTGTCCAGTGTTACAATCACTGATCACCTCAATGTCAAACATAAAGTTCGCTTAGTCAACATAGATGTCAGATGAAAAAGTTAAAACACAAAAATACATATAAAATGACCAGTCATTGTGACCAAAAACATAAACATATATCAAGATGTTTCTTATTGGTTTATTAATGACAGGTCAATGAAACGTGAAATCTATACTCCTTGAGCTTGTTTAAAGCAAAAATCATTCATTTATATTTCATCACAGACCCAGATGAATGTTAAACAAGCTCTTTTGACAAAGGCCTTCCAGGCCGAAACGCGTCAAGAGAACTCGCTTGCACCTTGTGCAAATAAAGCTCATTTTTATCCCACATCAGCCTTCATCTATATTTTTTGTGCTGTGCGACGCATCTTTCTCTCTTTGAGAAGTTTTCCTGCATTGCTGCATTAAGCGTCTGCATGCTGAGTCCCTGCTGGTTTGCTGTTTCACTCACCGGGTCTGCCGTGACGTCATCAGGAAGCACCGTTCAGGCCGCCGGTCAGGTGACCGCCCTCCGCATCTGCGGGTATTGGGTTGGCGGTGAAGAGAGAAGATCACGAGCGGAGACACCCTGATTTCAGCCAGGAGAACCAGGCACATTACACTGGGAAGACCCGCACAGGCTCAACAAACTACCACAAGGATTTACACGTGAGTTTCCCGTGTCCCAACCTCATAGTGCTCATGGTGAGCCGATTGGGGGGAATGATTATGTATTATACCTCACTACACTAAGGTTGTGTATAGCCTGGGTCTATAAGATTTATTTCATCTTTCACCAGCTGGACAATGTTATATTCTGAGCGCCTGGAGGGTTAATCAGATGATTCACCTGTTTGTATGATTTATAAGGGATGTAACAAGAATAATTATGTCCATCTTGTTCATAAATTTGAGAGACAAATGGATTTCTGCCCATGGCACGTCTTACTTATGTCGTGGTCTCATTGCATGGGACTCATTGCATAAATAAATAAAACCTCGGAGAAGCCGCTCGGGGTACATTAGCTATTCAGTTGATAAATTGTAAAGATAAAGCTGATCTTTGCAGCAATTTGATTGCAATGAATCCTTATGCTAAGTGAATCAAGCGAAGGAATTATATCAGTACCTCTTTTGTCCCTGGAAGCCATCAGATGTTAAAAAAAAAAAAAAAAAATATATATATATATATATTTATATTATACACACACCATCACGTCTTAAGTTATGGTGGGTGAAAAAGGCAACAAGAAACCTCCACTGTATTGCATATAGCAAATAAAAAAGATCACTTGTGAGCAACCCTGCCTAAGACATGTGAATGTGCTCACAATTGATCTTTTGATTTGAGATAGATATCTATCTCAATCTCTCAAAATGTGCAAAGGTATGTGACTATATACCTTTTCCTAAGCAATAATAACATAACTTGCCAAGCACAAGATGCAACTGAAAAACCTGCATACTCCTTAGGGCTGTTATATAGGGCCGCGTGCGCGCAATTTTACTTTCTATAATGGCGCCGCGCACGGCAGGGAGCAGGGCGCCGCCAGACAGCGGCAAAGACGGGGAAATTCATCTTTTCGCACCGCTACCGGCGCTGTGTGTGTATATAATTATATAATTCACGTGTATGTGTATATATAATTCACATGTATGTGTATGGTGTATGTGTAGATATAATTCACATGTATGTGTATGGTGTATGTGTATATATAATTCACATGTATGTGTATGGTGTATGTGTATATATAATTCACATGTATGTGTATGGTGTATGTATGTGTCTACACAAATGTAATAAATATTTTATTTTTACCAAAGTGTTTTTTTTTTAAATAAATTACACACACATACACACTGTACCTTCACAGCTTCTATAGTATACATACAAAAAGCATGCGGCACGCGCGTTGGCACAGGCATGCACGACCGCATGCTGTCTAGAACGGCCCTTAGAGCTCTGGTAAGATACAATTGAAAAGTTCCATAAGACTCTTTAAGTAAACATTTTTAAAAAGTTGCTAGAAATTCTAATGCGTAAATAGGATTGGGGGGAGGGGAATTATTAAATGTATGTGGTATATTTCCGCTCCTTGTGGGGTTAGTGAGCCATTTATGACAATGTCTCGTCACCTCTCATATATCCTACATACATACACACATGTACTTTTATATAGCTCTGCACTTAATTTTGTGATGTTTAGACTTATTAAAAAGTTCACACTTTGAAACATCCTTCTTTGTTTGCCATATATTTCGCTTCCGCAGATTGTGGTTCTATGACTGGACATAAGCAAAAGGAACCATTAAATTGGACAATAGAAAATAACATTCCCCACGGAGAAGAAAACTGCAGGAATGCAGCTGGAAACTCCCCCAAGAAATCAACTCCGTGTGCAGGACACAATCTCACAGATGTGTGTAATTCAAAGAAAAATATAAGGACCCAGAAAATGTGTGATAAAAAGGGGAATACAAAAACTCTTCATATACAGAAAACTACACTGGAAAAAATATATAAATGCAGTGATAGTAGCGAAAGCTTTTTGGATGAATCTGAATTTAAAATGGATTACACACCCTGCAACGTACAGAAACAGTGTGTATGCTCTGACTGTGGCAGAAGCTTCAGTTATAGTTCACATCTTATTATACACCAGAGATCTCACACTGGAGAAAAACCATATGTGTGTACTAGATGTGGGAAAAGCTTTGCTAGAAAATCCTCTCTTGTAATACATGAGAGAATCCATACAGGCGAGAGGCCTTATACATGTACACATTGTGGGAAAAGTTTTACTAGCAGTGCCACTCTTTCTACACACATAAGAATCCACACGGGAGAGAGGCCATATGCATGTTGGGAATGTGGGAAAAGCTTTACTAGTAACTCCTCTCTGTTTATACACAATAGAACTCATACAGGAGAAAAGCCATATGAATGTAGTCAATGTGGGAAAAGCTTTTCTTGCGGCTCTGCTCTTGTTATACATCAGAGAACTCATACAGGAGAGAAGCCATATGCTTGTGCTGAATGTGGGAAAGGCTTTGTTGATAACTCAAGACTTCTTAAACACCAAGCAACTCACACAGGAGAGTGGGCCTATGTGTGCACTCTGTGTGGAAAAGGGTTTACTTGTATCTCAAACCTTAATGTGCACCAGAGATCACACACAGGTGAGAGGCCGTATGCATGCAATGAATGTGGTAAAAGCTTTACTCACAATTCATACCTTGTTAGACATCAGACAACACACACAGGAGAAAGGCCGTATGCATGCGTTGAATGCGGCAAGAGCTTCACTCGTAAAGGACACCTTGTAACACACCAGAAAATTCACACAAGATCAAGGCAAAATCTATGCTCCGAATGAAGAATTTGCCTGAAAAAGGGATTTGAGAGGTCTTCAAAACTGTACATTTATGAAAAACTCTCATATTGTTCCATTGAAAAGTTTAACTTAAACCTGCAGTTCAAGCTGCTGTTTTTTTCCCCATTCAATATGTGCATCAATACAATCTGCACGCCGGCAAGTAATTAGCTAAGTTGCCGATCGATCCGTTCTCCTGTAATCGATCGCTGAAGATTCGGCTTGGGGGTTCTTTAGATCGCTGTTAGGGCTGTAGAAGATTACCCAAGATGAAAAGTTGTGTGGAAGATCATGTGACCAGGCAGGCATTAGATACAATTGGTGCACTGCTAGAGAGAGGGCAAAAGAGGTGTGCCAGAGCCTGTCTCGGAAGAGGAACGGGATGTTGCTTTGTAAGTGGTTGCTATAGAAACAAATATGCTTGTTACATTAGAATACATTAAAAAGTCTTTACAAATTGTTTTAAAAAAATGCTACATGTATTTTCTCATAGTACAGAAATGATTTATTAAAAAAAACACAGATGTAGGATATTTCTTGAACTACAGCTTTAAGACAAGTGTAATTAGTTAACTGGGTGGAACATGGAAGGGAACTCTCAGAACGAATAGAAATTTCGAAACTTCTATGGAATCGGTAAGTGAAGATTAAAACAAGAGAAACCCATATATATTTTTGCTAATTGTGGAGAATGTTCCAAAAAGATATTTATTTTGCAGAGAGTTTGTGAAAAACATCAGACATTCTTTACATTCTATTTCCAAACATTCCACACTTTGGGTTAAATAAATAAAGGGATAAATATGTCTGATTTACTTAAGAAATTGTCAAATTTTTATTTTGTGTATCTTGGCCCCAATATATACTTTCATTTATCCTCGATTTTATGCTCTTTGCTTTACCTTACAGTTTGGGAAATTATTTTATTTATTTATTTATAAAATATTTTACCAGGAAGTAATACATTGAGAGTTACCTCTCGTTTTCAAGTATGTCCTGGGTTATGGTTATGAAGAGGGAAAACAGAAGTTGAAAGGCTCATATATTGCAATGCAATGTATCAAAATTTGCATCTAAGGCAATTACCTATTTGTCATTGGCAGAAATCTCCCACCTGAGGTGGTGTAAAACTGCTATATATTTTCTGCCCCCTCAAACTACAATTTTTAAAAAAAAAATATACATCTAGGTTCTTTCCCTAGTACCTTGATCCAAACATCCAAAGCAGAGTTTTTTTTTAATAGAGAACATGGTAGATTAGCAGTAGTATAATGGATCTTTGGGAAAGATCTTTTGGTTTTGGTATGGCAGCAGAATGAATGGTCAGGTTTTTCTTGGGTGGTTTATACTTACTTTTTGATCCAGGGATGTGCTTGCTAGAGGCAGTGTTCTCTTGTTACCAGGGGAGTAGGGTAGAGATAGAACCCAATTGCAGCACTCAGGTTCACGCTCTGTATGATGAGTGAATGATTTAAAACATAACTTTATTAGTGTACCAATGAAATAAAATAATGGGTGTTAAAAACAGACGACCTGAAGGTAATCTGACCTTCAATACTCGAACCGTATAGGTTCAGGGTCTATGATAGCTGTGTGTTCCTTGATATTCAGGTTACACACTAAACAACATTCCTTATAAGGATCTGAAGTAAAAAGCAATTCTTACAGGGTGGCTCTAGGGTAAGTATTGGGGTGCAATACACTAGTGGCAGAGTATAATGAACCGAATAGTAATGTATAATCGTGGTGGATAAACTATGATTGCATGAGATCTGAACAGTTCCAGCATACAATGAGTCTCAATAGAATGTTTCTAAGGTAAGTTGGATAATGAGTCAGGTTGACCTAAGGTAACCACCTTCTGTGTGCGGTGGTAGGGAGGATATGACCTCTAATAACCTTATGACACTAATGAAAGGGCTATTTGCACAGTGTGCACAGTGACACAGAGTAAACTCATTCTCCCATGTATCAGACACTGTCTAGACCACGTAGTAGTGTAACACAATTATAAAATAGTGGTACTGGTTCATACAGTATAAAAACACCAAATAGTGATTGCTGCCTAAATAATACTCTCAGCTCACTCCTACTGTGATTTGATAGTATGATGTGTATTACATTGTGTCACTTTGCCTTTGTAGACCTGAGGGTTAACGCTGACAGATACCCAGATGTAGAGGTCTGTATATACTGGGTCAGCGGTGCGCAAAGTGGGGGGCGCGACCCCCAGGGGGGGCGGGAGATTGTGCTGGGGGGGCGCGGGCAGTTGCAGAGGCCCCGCGCTCTTCCCCCAGGCATTTAAATTAAATGCCGGGGGATCGCGTGAGGCCCCTGCAACTGTTTACTTACCGGGATTCAGCCGTCTGTGTTGCGTCGCCATGGCAACGCGGCGTCAATAGACGCCGCGGCACCATGTGACTTGACGCTGCGTGGGCGTGTGACGTCATCTGACGCGAATGAAGGTAGGCAGGGGGGCGCGAGAGCCGGGGGCAGAGTGACAGGGGGGCGCAGCACAAAAAGTTTGCGCTCCCCTGTACTGGGTCACCTTTGTGATAGTACTGCTCAGGGGAATCGTGACACACTAGTAATCACATGTAGGTGGGCTGAGTGAAACAGACTGTGTGTTGGAAGTGAAGTATCCCCTTATAGCTGCTGTCAGGAGATCCCTGAGTAACAGCAGTAAATGGGGAACTAAACTAGATATTTTAGCCACATAAGAGCAACAGTTGCCTGTATCAAATTGTAACGAGGCTCACAGTGTCCGTCGGGGCACTCTGAAAGCCTGTATTGATCGTGCAGACAGGGAGCCGCATCAACTCGCGGTTAGAGACTGTGGATGCGGAGGGAATCAGACCCCTGCGCGTGCACGTGTGAAGACCAAGCCGCCGACGCGCGCGTTTCGCGAGAGCTTTCTCAAGGCGAAATATTCAGTGATCATAAGAGTACCCTGCAAGTGAGCAGGTATATATAGGTCCTTCGGGTGGGTGACGTCATAGTTAACCCCTGATGTGCTGAGGCATGCTGGAAGCTGTACTAAAGCGCACAGTAAGTATATCCTATTGTATGAATGCAAAGATAGCACAATAAAGGAATTATTGTCTGACTTACAATGATTACATGTGTGAAATTATTTATGTGTCAGAATAAGCACAGGGAGAGATGTGCATAATACTCTCTATGTGCCTCAAGGGTAGAGTAAGGACTGGTACAGTGTAAAGTCACTGTTAATAGGATGAGGGTCCAGAGATGCCCTATTAAGGATACATTTACCACTAAGTCGTGGATTCAGTCAGGATATGGTGACTACCTAATATATCTACACATGGCAATGTATGTAATATGATGACAGTCAAGGAAAGCCCACATAGAGGGAGAACTCAAGTTCTGCATCAAGTTGTTAGGTGGGATTTAAAAAACAATTATAAAAAGGGGGTGTACAGATAGCCCTCATTGAGGCCTTGAGGTGATAATGTACCCAATGTGTAAATCCATTTTGACTCCCTTTGGAGGAGGGTTCTGTCCCAGTCCCCCTTCCTCTGCCCTCGTATCAGATGGTCAATACCACAGAATGCTATAGCCTTCAGGTCTCCATCATGACACAAGTTAACGTGTCTAGCTAGAGGTTTGTCTGCCTTGTTCCTAATTGTACCGATATGCTCCAGTACTCTCTGTTTGAGACACCGTTTGGTTTTCCCCACATACACCTTTCCGCATTTGCAGATGCCTTGGTATATTATACTTGTGCCTAGACAGTTAATAAAACCATGTATTTGGTATGTCTTAGTATTATTCCAGTTGTTAAATTGCTTAGTGATTTTCATATATTGACATGCCTTGCACCTTTGACAGGTGTACGAGCTTGACGATACATATAGACAACGGATAAGAGCGTGGTGGGAGATATTCAGCTTTGAAAATTATCTGACGGCTGAATTAATCCCCAGAGGCCTACGAGCAAATGTTGCCCCAGCACACAACATAGTGGATGAGGACTTTATCAGATCCTGGGAACTGGTTTTGAAACAATGTTCTATCATGCTGATGAATTTATTATTAGAATACCAGAAACACAAACTGAAAACCATAGAGAGTGTTCTGGAGCAGAAACTATCAGAGGTCGATTCATGGAGATCTAATCCTAAATTCACAGAATTGGAAGGCAAATTAGAAACTAACATAGACAAATTTGCGAAGGAACTAAAAGAACGCAAGCTGATTAAGTACGCAAGAGACAAAAAAGATTTTCAAGAGAATAAGATCTTCCGCTATAAACTCATGAAAAAGAAACCCAAACCCAGTGTACCGGATCAGGCCTCATCCACTGAATGGGAGAAATCCGACAGTGAGGATGAGAGAGCTAACTCACTATTAACCGAAGGCATGGTCAATCAGATAGCCACCACCTCTCACCCTCCCTCACAGGTTCCTTTTTTAGAGCAAAACAGAACGGCATCAGGCCTAAGAGGAAGAGGAAAACCAGAAGAGGGAAAGGTCTGGGTACTAAGGAGTCGGGCTACGGGACAACAATATCCCAAGAAGAGGGGGGAAACCCCTGAGGTATTAGATGATGACAAGCTACAAGTAGTGAACCTGTCAGATATGATCTTGAACAAACATCATTTGAAATTACTTAGTAAGGGCCTGTCCTATTCACCCACAGCAAGCATGGACCTATTTGAATGGGTCAAAGACACCAACTTATTTGGGAGGAAGCTTAAACTCCACAAGTTCTTCCGGATGAGAGAAATTAGGATAGCTAACTCTCTTGAAGTTACACCTCTTGATACCCAAGACTTAGAGGTATATAACAACCTTGAGGCATTATTGGAGGAAAGCACTAGAACACCAGGAGAAGGCCCATACACAAACTTACGTCCCAACTCCAAGTTTATACCATTCAGTGAAAATTTCGCGAACATTGATGTGTTTGTTGACCTGGTCACCAGGGATCTTGAACATCTGACCCTGGGCCGACTTCCAGACAATCTCACAGCTCATGAAAGACAAGCACTTAAGGAACTGACCACGAACAATGATATAGTCATCAAACCATCGGATAAAGGGTGAAATCTGGTGATCCAACGCAGTAATGACTATAAGACAGACAATTTGAGACTACTATCTGACCCCCAATGTTATGAAACACTAGAGGAAGACCCTACTATGACCTACAATAAAGAATTGAGTACTATTCTTCAGAAAGGCCTGGAAGGCAAAGTCATGAATATGACTACATTTGGGTCAAATTCCCTAAGATCGCTACGTTCTACAGCCTGCCTAAATTGCACAAAAACAAGACACCCCCACCAGGTAGACCAATTGTGTCAGGGATAGGTAATCTCACCGAACGGGCCAGCTCCTATGTTGACAGAATATTAAGACCTTTTGTGATGACCCTACCATCCTATCTTAGGGACACTAAAGATGTCCTCAAAAGACTGGATGATATTTGTATCGGTAATGACACCATACTGGTGAGCCTGGACGTAGAGGGACTGTATACAAGTATAGACCACGAGTATGGCCTCAGAGCAGTCTCTCACTTCCTAAGAACAAGAGGTGGTTGGCATACTAAACACAACACCTTCACCTTGGATATTCTCAAATTTGTACTAACCAGGAATTATTTCCTCTTTGACAACAAACTGTATCACCAGCTGAGGGGCACAGCAATGGGGACTAAGTGTGCCCCTACATACGCTAATCTCTACCTGGGATGGTGGGAATCCCAAGTAGTTTTCACAGAGGAATTGGAGGTACATACTGAGCATATTGACCTCTGGGTCCGCTACATCGACGATTTGCTTGTCCTGTGGCGAGGCTCAGAGGTCGCTCTAAAAGAATTCATCAAAGTACTCAATACTAATCAGTACAAACTTCATTTAACCCTGGAATACAACAGAGACACTATGTGTTTCTTGGATCTACGGTACTGATGGTATCCTTAATACCACCATCTTCAGAAAAGCAACAGCCACAAATAATATTGTGGAGGCAAGCAGCCATCACCCCAAAGCCCAGGTCAATGGTATACCTACCGGTCAATTCCTGAGGCTCAGACGTAACTGTAGCACAGAACAGGAATTTGAAGTACAATCTCTTCTTATGAGCCGACGATTCGAGAACAGGAGCTACAGCAAAAGAAGCATAAAAAAGGCATACAAACGAGCCAAACACACTGATCGAAGATCACTGATCATGGCTAAACCACTGAATCCACAAGAGAAGGTATTACGATTCATCAGTACATTTAATAGGGAATGGCCTCAAGCCCGCAGTATCCTTCAGACACACTGGCATATCCTTCAAGCTGATGAGTCACTCAAAGGGGTCATCAAGGACTATCCATCTATGACCAGTAGACGAGCGAGGAATTTACGAGACTTACTAGTCCAGAGTCATTTTACGGAGGTGATACCAAGGACTTGGTTTCCACCCAAACCAACAGGATCGTACACCTGTCAAAGGTGCAAGGCATGTCAATATATGAAAATCACTAAGCAATTTAACAACTGGAATAATACTAAGACATACCAAATACGTGGTTTTATTAACTGTCTAAGCACAGGTATAATATACCAAGGCATCTGCAAATGCGCAAAGGTGTATGTGGGGAAAACCAAACGGTGTCTCAAACAGAGAGTACTGGAGCATATCGGTACAATTAGGAACAAGGCAGACAAACCTCTAGCTAGACACGTTAACCTCAAGGCCTCAATGAGGGCTATCTGTACACCCCCTTTTTATAATTGTTTTTTAAATCCCACCTAACAACTTGATGCAGAACTTGAGTTCTCCCTCTATGTGGGCTTTCCTTGACTGTCATCTTACTACCTACATTGCCAAGTGTAGATATATTAGGTAGTCACCATATCCTGACTGAATCCACGACTTAGTGGTAAATGTATCCTTAATAGGGCATCTCTGGACCCTCATCCTATTAACAGTGACTTTACACTGTACCAGTCCTTACTCTACCCTTGAGGCACATAGAGAGTATTATGCACATCTCTCCCTGTGCTTATTCTGACACATAAATAATTTCACACATGTAATCATTGTAAGTCAGATAATATTTCCTTTATTGTGCTAGCTTTGCATTCATACAATAGGATATACTTACTGTGCGCTTTAGTACAGCTTCCAGCATGCCTCAGCACATCAGGGGTTAACTATGACGTCACCCACCCGAAGGACCTATATATACCTGCTCACCTGCAGGGTACTCTTATGATCACTGAATATTTTGCCTTGAGAAAGCTCTCGCGAAACACGCGCGTCGGCGGCTTGGTCTTCACACGTGCACGCGCAGGGGTCTGATTCCCTCCGCATCCATAGTCTCTAACCGCGAGTTGATGCGGTTCCCTGCCTGCACGATCAATACAGGCTTTCAGAGTGCCCCGATGGACACTGTGAGCCTCGTTGCAATTTGATATAGGCAACTGTTGCTCTTATGTGGCTAAAATATCTAGTTTAGTTCCCCGTTCACTGCTGTTATTCAGGGATCTCCTGACAGCAGCTATAAGGGGATACTTCACTTCCAACACAAACAGTCTGTTTCACTCAGCCCACCTACATGTGATTACTAGTGTGTCACGATTCCCCTGAGCAGTACTATCACAAAGGTGTGTGTGTACATGACCCAGTATATACAGACCTCTACATCTGGGTATCTGTCAGCGTTAACCCTCAGGTCTACAAAGGCAAAGTGACACAATGTAATACACATCATACTATCCAAATCACAGTAGGAGTGAGCTGAGAGTATTATTTAGGCAGCAATCACTATTTGGTGTTTTTATACTGTATGAACCAGTACCACTATTTTATAATTGTGTTACACTACTACGTGGTCTAGACAGTTTCTGATATATGGGAGAATGAGTTTATTCTGTGTCACTGTGCACACTGTGCAAATAGCCCTTTCATTAGTGTCATAAGGTTATTAGAGGTCATATCCTCCCTACCACCGCACACAGAAGGAGGTTATCTTAGGTCAACCTGACTCATTATCCAACTTACCTTAGAAACATTCTATTGAGACTCACTGTATACTGGAACTGTTCAGATCTCATGCAATCATAGTTTACCCACCACGATTATACATTACTATTTGGTTCATTATACTCTGCCACTAGTGTATTGCACCCCAATACTTACCCTAGAGCCACCCTGTAAGAATTGCTTTTTACTTCAGATCCTTATAAGGAATGTTGTTTAGTGTGTAACCTGAATATCAAGGTACACACAGTTATCATAGACCCTGAACCTATACGGTTTGAGTATTGAAGGTCAGATTACCTTCAGGTCGTCTGTTTTTAACACCCATTATTTTATTTCATTGGTACACTAATAAAGTTATGTTTTAAATCATTCACTCATCATACAGAGCGTGAACCTGAGTGCTGCAATTGGGTTCTATCTCTACCCTACTCCCCTCCATTTACACACCCAAAGCACCGTTCACTCATCACTTGTTGAGGCAGCAGCAGCAGGGGCTTCCCTATCAGTCTTCTCTTGTTACCAGGCAGACATAGTTACATAGTAGATGAAATTTGAAAAAATACATCCATCAAGTTCAACCTATGCTTAATTTACACGACAGATACTTTATCCTATATCCGTAATTACAGTAAATTGATCCAGAGGAAGGCAAACAAAAAACCCCAGTGATATTTCATCCGATGATATCTCATAAAGGGAAAAATAAATTCCTTCCTGACTCCAAGAATTGGCAATCGGATTACTCCCTGAATCAACATCCTTCCCACGTTTACTTATTTGGTATGTCCCTGTATACCTTTCCTTTCTAAAAAGGTGTCCAACCTTTTTTGAACAAATCTATTGTATCTGCCATCACAGTCTCTATGGGTAATGAATTCCACATTTTAACTGCCCTTACTGTAAAGAACCCTTTCCTTTGTTGCTGGTGAAATCTCCTTTCTTCCAACCTAAAGGGATGGCCCAAGTCCTTTGTACTGCCCTTGGGATGAATAGTTCTTTTGAAAGCTCCTTGTATTGCCCCCAGATATACCGTATTTGTATATAGTTATCATATCCCCTCTTAGACACCTCTTTTCTAATGTAAATATATCTAATTTAGTTTGCCTTTCCTCATAAGTTAGGTTGTCCAACCCCTTTATTCATTTGATGGCTCTTCTCTGCACTCTCTCTATAATGGGTTGAAATGTGCAAGCAATGTCAGTTGCTGTGGGGGCATAGGAAGAGTAGAACTAGGAAATACTTATTGACTAAATGCTAGAGATTACATGTTACGGTTCTGTGTTGGAGGCTTGAGGTTTCTGGCGCTTTCTGGAACTCTGCAGGAGTCTATAAATGGAAGCTAGTGAGCTAGTCAGGGGGTCTTATTGGTGCTGGGTTAAAGATGTACCAGTCATGTACTGCAGGTGGTACTGCTGTCCTCTCCCCATTGAGTCCTGATATCTATCCAGGTTAATAGATGACTGTAAAATGTCCAGCTTGCAGGCTGTAGGAAGCTGAAAACTGCACTGTCTCTGTCCTCAGGATTGACCTAATCCTTGATTCCTTGCTTAGATTTTAACTAGGTACTGTTTTCTTGATGCTCTTGGAAAATAATGCTCTTTAGGAGGAGAGACGTGCACCTAGTCCTGAAAATTCTTTGATTTCTTTTTTGTTTACTATCACCTGCAAGTGGTTTGTGACTTTGAACAAGTAGGTACAATTAAAACTTGTGCAGTATGGTTGACCTATTGGTTCCTCTCTCAGCTTGCTACCTTTTATGACTTTCACTAATACACATGCTAGAGGAATAAAAAGTCTGGTTGACTTACACACAGATCGAGAGCGTATGAGATAATAAATTGGCAAGATCATAAAATCCTTAGGAAGAACTGCAGTGCTATTCGTATTATTAGCATATGTGGTTTTAACTACTTATTTTCGGAACTGTTTGTGTCTTTTTTGCAAGTCTGTAGAACTAGTACTGATATTAAAGTTCTTTGTTATAGCAATCCCCTTGTAAATTGTTTGACATCACAGTTGATGCAACACTTATTCTCATGCATAACCCCCAAAATTGGTATAAATGAGCTAATGTCATTTTCTTGTTTAGTTTCTGCGGCCTATATGGTAATATCTAATTGTCATTTTAACTAATCATTTAGGCCTTTTCATGGGCAGCTGGTATTTCAGGAAGAGAAATGTAACAAAATACAGAACATGAGATTAAAGAAAAGGAGACCAGACATTTCAGAAGGAACAAAAAGGAAAACTATTCTTAGTGCAATGTATTTTCTTTGAGTGGCTCCATGCCAGTACAAACGAATGGGGATTAAGCCCCATCCAGTTTAATGAATCGGGATCCATCAGCCTCTATGCATGCAGATAAATCATGAGTTGAAGCCACTGAAAGAAGATGCATGTGAACTAAATCCAGGAAGACGATCTCTGGGAGAGATTGTTGTACTGGCATGTTGGGACCAGAATAATGGAAATTAATGGTAAGAATAATTTTCTTATGTTAGTACAAACAAATGATCCTTTTGGAGGCTAAGACTTAAAAAAAAAAAAATACACCCCCCCTCCCAATGTGAACAACTCCTACCAGAGGGGCTTGGCATCGACTTCCCCCGGCTGACAGGATATCTCACTCTGCGTTGGCATCGCTGCTCTCTGTTTTTCAGGCGATTGGACCCCCGGCCCAATGTTCACCCCTGGACACCATCTCCTTTGTCCCTGCACTTCTCCCCATCCAGATCCAGCAGCAACCAATCTCCCTGCACATACAGGCTGCACAAAATATTTCTCAGCCCTGCATGTCCAGTGACTTTGGCTTTGCTTTACTGTTACACAAATCACATTTTTATACTTTAGTACATTTTCACAACAGGAATAAAAGCGTCAACATTACAGGTTATGGAAGGGGCTACATAGTACATTAAAACCAGGTATCTCTGTGGTCTGGTGGCCAGAAGAGTCACAGGGACCAGGCCTAACCTTTATTTTACTGGTCCCTGGGCCCTTGCCCGTCACAGTGAGTATCTAGCAATCCATCTAAATGGCAGGGAAAAGCTAAATGGATAACAGCATGTGTGGCAACATACTAGTCTTCAAGAAAAAAAAGGGCACAAGTAGCGCTGAGCAAATCACAAACAGGATCTGATGCAAAACAACCGCATCTCAAATGCTAGAGCAGAGCAAACGCAGCGCATGGCAGCACTGGAAATCAAAACGGAGCAAATCAATAGCTCAGAGGCAGAGCACAAAAGCACAGCAGCAGCTCAAAGCAGGGCAGTGAAATGCCCACATGTATAGCAGAGCAGTGTGGAGACCCAGTTAGCTGCTCTGTGAGACGAAGTGGCTAATAAATTTTAACCTTCACAAAGGAGAGTCTTGAGCAATTGTAGGTGACCACACACAAGGAAATACAAGAGCTTGACCCACATAAACCTAAAACATAGATACTAACTCGCCTGCTCCAGATGTACCTTGCCACCATTGAGGCAACATGCAAATATTTCTCCAACTTTCAGCACATGAGAACTCCACAGATTATATTAATGAATCTAAGAAGGCAGACCATACCTTTTTTATGTCACTAGGCGGCACCGTCTGGTCTTTTTCCATACACTCCAGATTGGCATAACACCAAATGGCAGCAGCAAGGACCTGTTCAGGTAAGCAGGAGGGGATAGCTTGCCACTGAACAACACAGACGCAAAG
This sequence comes from Ascaphus truei, assembly GCF_040206685.1. Taxonomy (NCBI): domain Eukaryota; kingdom Metazoa; phylum Chordata; class Amphibia; order Anura; family Ascaphidae; genus Ascaphus; species Ascaphus truei. The sequence continues at coordinate 27,818,542 of NC_134489.1, forward strand.
GGCAATGATTTTAGCACAATAGCTGGGACCACAGGTAAGCTCACACCTGCCTCTTCCCACTGACCAACACATTAGCCAGTTAAAAACTTATGTGGCGTGTAGGAGATCTGCGTAGAGGGTAACACACCAGAGACGTTTTGAGGTGAAAATAAACATAGCCTTTATTAGCCAGCAGCTTTAAACAGAAAACAATAACCAGGCCTAACCCCATGCAGGGGACTGACTAACTTCAGAAGTCCCTATCTGAGGCCTGGAAGACTAGGCCTTTTACCAAGTTTTTGACACAAGTCCATAAGAGTGGTACCCGTAGGCAGATTCCTTTATGGATCAGTCAGGTATGAAACCTCTGTCAGGTTTCTGTTCTCTCTTTTTAGTCTCTATAACACTCTGGATCTTTTCGTAGTCATCCTTCCATTTACACACATCTGTTTGAGACTCCGGATCTACAGGTGCAAGACTTCTAGCTCTATGTTGAGTGTCAAGCTCTTTCTGAGAGACTTCAAGATCGTACAGACTTCTTTTTGAGAGACTTCCAGCTCTGAACAGAGACACTGAATCTGTCTCTGAGAGACTCCTAGTTCTGCATCGAGACTGTGAAATTCCTTTTTAGAGATCTCCAGTTTGGTGCTGAGACTGCTGACCTCCTGGTGAGAGACATCCAGCTCTATGCTGAGAGTGTGAACCTCTCTCTCAGAGATCTCCATCCCTGTGCGGACTGTGAACCTCTCACTGTGAGACTTCCAGCTCTGCACTGAGACTGCGAGACTCGTAAGAGACCTCAAGCTCTATGCCAATTTTGAGGGCCTTCTTCTGAGCCTTCTCATTCTTCTACTTGAAGTCAGCAATAACTTCATAAGAGCAATTCTGCTTCTTGATCATGTTGGTAATAACAGCGTTCGCTGCTGTCAGGTCTTCAACTACATAAGCGACGCTCTGTTCATCACAATCCCACAGTCAAAGGTGAGTGTGAGCAAACCACTCTGTAGCCTGGTGTTGGCTTCTATTTCCTTTTCCAATCTTTCACAGAGGCAATCAGTCATGTCTGGCCTGTTACAGTGCATCTTTAGGGCTGGTCAAGGGATCATCGCTTGCTTCCCTGGTATTGTTTGTTGAAGGTTTCATACTGTCTGCACCGAACAGGCACTTCTTCGCTGTACACGACTTCTGCCTTGGGCCCTCTGGAGATTCCACCATTCCCGGGATGAATCTTCCATTCACTCTAGGTTCCAGGACATCTTGTCCCCCTTCTGATGTGCCACATCCATGGTAAGCTGAGAACCTCTTTTCTTTTTCTTTCCCCTTCCTCTTTACATTGGAAGACTTGGGTGCATCAGGGATACTGAGGTCCCCTTCTTTGCTTGCAATTTCTGCAGTTTCACTGCATCCACCATGCTTTTGTTGCAGTTGCATTGGCAGGCAGAAATATTTGGCATTCAGCTGATCATGCTCTTGCTGTCGCCATTTCCATCATCGGGACATGACTCATCTGGGTGAGGCTCACCACATCCAAAACATGGAGACATTTTCCTGTTGTGTCTTGTTTCTGGGAGCACATAAGAGACATCCTCATCAAATGCCTGAAGGGACACCATTGTGTGGCCAGGTTCATTGCAGACATTACACATTGTTCCCTCCATTCAGGCACTTTCAGGTGTATTCTTCACTCTGACCTCGGGAGGCGCTATTGCAGTAATATTCTCTGTATATACTAGAAACCAGATGGTAGTCATACAGGTGGGACAGACTTCACTTGCAGAGTTTGTAGCTCTTGCAGATGTCACTGTAGACTTTATTTTTTCTGAGCAGCCATTAAAAAAACAAAACATATTTTTAGTGTGGGGGGGGGGGGAGGGTGCATGCGTAAGGGGTAGACTTTGATCACAGAATCAGTACCTTGGTTGGGTCACCGTCTGTAGCAGTCTCCTCAGTCAGACTGTGGTGTTGCTGTGGCTTTATCCAGCGCAGTGTAACTTTTTCTGCCTGGATTTGCAGCCCTTTATTCTGGATACCTCCGCACCTGGTTCTTCCGTTTTTATTCCTGTTACGCAAGCCGTTGCAGAAACTGTGGAAAACAAAAGCACAAAAAATTCAAGGGCCACCTCTCATCCCAACTTCTGACACCATATGTAGATGTGCATAGAAGGTAACACACCTCAGATGTTTTTAGGTGAAAATAAACATAGGCTTTAGTAGCCAGCAGTTTTAAACAGAAAACAAATTAGAACAGAAAACAATAACCAGGCCAAACCCCATGCAAGGGACTAACTAACTTTAGCAGTCCCTATCTGAGAGCTGGAAGACTTGGCCTTTTACCAAGCTTGTTACACAAGTCCATAAGACAGGTTCCTCTAAATATGGTACTCTCCATGTCAGTCCAGCGTCTGTGGGGGTTTCTCTCTGGTGGGTTTCAGGGACCGTTGTTGCCTGGAACAAAGTCTCTCTTCCCCTGGGATCTCTCTGGCAGCACATGATTCTCCTTCTGTGCTAGAGGTCCCTGTAATGAGTCTCTGTGAGTTTTTATATCCTTAACGGGTTATCTGAGGAGATTCATCCAGATAACTTGCTTTGTTTTAGGATTAACCCTCTCAGTGCTGTATCAGTCTGTGTAGACATGATTTCCCTTTCTCACTATGCAACAGGGAATCCACTTATAGTAGTGGTAATAATAGACCTTGATTTGTTAAAAGCTTGTCCTACCTCTATCTCGGCCGTGCTTAAACTCATATAAAGAAAATATACTTTTTTTTAGTCCAGCAGTTTTTATTGAAGTGAAACTTCCTTAGTGGCACCTCATTCGAACTGGGGTAAAAATGGATTGTGGAGACAGAAATTAAACGGATGGGACGTCAGTGCTGGCAGTTGAGGCCGGGCTGTGTTCTGGCTCAGCCCGACCCCAACACTGACATGATCCCAACCGCTCAAAAATGCGGCGGCGATAGCCGCCGGCACCGCTCCCCCCACACGGCCGCAGACATATGCGGCGGCGATAGCGATAGCTGCCGGCGCCGCTCCAAACGGCCACAAAACATATGCGGCGGCGATAGCCGCCGGGGCCGCTCCTAACGGCCGCAATTTCCCCCAGGTGGAGATGGGCACGGGCGGCATCCGGGGCAGCGGGGACCCGCTGACCGGCTCCTGGGACCAGGCCCGCTCTCTGTCCCAGCCGCGTGCTTTGCTGGGCTGGAGACTCTGCCGGGCTGGAGTGGAGACTCAGACAGAGCCCCCCTGCACATGCGCATGCGCTGCTGGGCTCACTCGCGTACAGGCAGCAAGGGGAGCTGTTCAGCTACCGCCAAGCTCTGCGCTGCCCGCTCTGCGCATGCGCTGTAGTCATGGCGACGCTGCCGGACGCCACACATGCGCAGAAGCGGCTGGCAGCGGTGCCGTTCCCCCCACACGTTTTAACGCCCATTGACAGCGGCGCCATTCCGCCTTCCACTGACGCGGGCGTTCGCGGGCCCCCTGTGTATGCGTGTGTGTGTCAGTCAGTGTGTGCATGTGTGTCAGTCAGTGTGTGTATGTGTGTCAGTGTGTGTGTGTGTGTGTCAGTCAATGTGTGTGTGTGTGTATGTGTGTGTATGTGTGTGTCAGTCAGTGTGTATGTGTGTGTCAGTCTGTGTGTGTATGTGTGTCAGTCAGTGTGTGTATGTGTGTCATTCAGTGCGTGTGTGTGTATGTGTGTCAGTCAGTGTGTGTGTGTATGTGTGTCAGTCAGTGTGTGTGTGAGTCATTGTGTGTGTGTGTATGTGTGTCAGTCAGTGTGTGTGTGTGTGTGTGTGTGTGTGTATGTGTGTCAGTCAGTGTGTGTATGTGTGTCAGTCAGTGTGTGTGTGTGTGTGTGTGTGTGTATGTGTGTGTGTGTATGTGTGTCAGTCTGTGTGTATGCGTGTCAATCAGTGTGTGTATGCGTGTCAGTCAGTGTGTGTATGCGTGTGTGTGTGTGTGTGTGTATGTGTCAGTCAGTGTCTGTATGTGTGTCAGTCAGTGTGTGTGTCAGTCAATGTGTGTGTATGTGTCAGTCAATGTGTGTGTATGTGTGTCAGTCAGTGTGTGTATGTGTGTCAGTCAGTGTGTGTGTATGTGTGTCAGTCAGTCAGTGTGTGTGTGTGTATGTGTGTCAGTCAGTGTGTGTATGTGTGTCTGTCAGTGTGTGTGTGTGTGTGTATGTGTGTCAGTCAGTGTGTGTGTGTGTGTGTGTGTGTGTGTCAGTCAGTGTGTGTGTGTGTGTGTCAGTCAGTGTGTGTGTGTGTCCTGCTGCAGCCAGGGGAGGGGTGTAACATTGCGCACCACCTCCCCCCCCCCTTCCGAAATTCTGCGCACCCCTCCCCCCGGCACGGGCATGAGTGACCGCGGGCGAGGTTACCCGTCCATTGTAAACTGACTGACACGCATACACACACTGACTGACACGCATACACACACTGACTGACACGCATACACACACTGACTGACACGCATACACACACTGACTGACACGCATACACACACTGACTGACACGCATACACACACTGACTGACACGCATACACACACTGACTGACACACATACACACACACACTGACTGACACACATACACATACACACACTGACTGACACACATACACATACACACACTGGCTGACACACATACACACGAGGAATTCACACTTAGTGCAAATAGCTAATACAGGGGATGTGTGCCGAGCACGCGCATTATAGGTCAAATGTATTTGCGTTTTGTCAATGAAATTGTATTTTGATTTTTAATTAAAACATCACCAACACAAATACAATTTCTGTGACAAAAGTCAAAGAAGTTTCCCTTACTATGCGCGTGCACAGCACACACAGCTTTTTTCCCCCTATGACTCATACTGTGACGTTTACTTCCATATGTAATCGCAACCAATCAGTGCAGCTTTCACTGTAGCACTGTCACTTCATTTGAACACTAGACAAAACATATAGTACATGTGATGGGATATCTGTAAATGTATGCTGCAGGAAGAGTAGTGGCAAAAAAACAATACTAACATGAACATTTCGTGTGTTCTATTTATTCAGGTCATCATGTGAGTAATATCTCAAATCACACAGTTCAGGAAGTCAAATCACGTCTGATAATGTGTGCTGTGTTGCGTACTTGATTGATACATGGTATGATACATCTGTTTCTACACTTTGACACCGACCAGCATATTTGTTTTCACTGAGTCTCTACCAAGAGACCTGTTGACAGTTGACACAATAGAAAGACTTGGATCAACAATCTGCTTGATCTGCGTAAACAGTTCCCTAAAACGATTGAGTAAAGACCATTAAACGTAATTGGTTAATGTGGAGTAATTAAAAAGTTTAAAACAAATGTGAAAATACATCTACTTACCTGATTTGTGTCGTACAACACATTAGCCTATAAAATGTAACATTGTTCAAATAGATCCAGGGAGGAACTGATCTTTTAAGAAATAATATAGTATTTATTGTTTTAAATAAAAATGTAACTTTTTGTTCCTTGACAACATAGAGGTTGCAGTATCGGCGCTTCAACTTTCAAGTCTATGACAGTTAATGCCGGATTGAGCTCCATTACCCCTTATCCCGCCCGGTGACAGGCGTTTCCAAAACAAAGGAAAAAAATTCTCATTTATTAGTTTTATTGTTTTATTTCTGAAGAAATAAATGTAAGTATAATTTGATAGCATTGAAATTAAAACCAGAGACAGCACATAAAACACAGACAAAGCTCAGTTTTAGCACATCCAGTGAAAATCATACACGGTACAGTGCCTAAATATATATGTATAAATATCTATTAAGTAAAATGGTCTTTTAGTTTGACATTTTTGGCCAAAATTGTTGTAAGCCCCTGAGCCAACGTCACGGCAGACCACAATTCAGGGGTCCCCAATGCTAATATAAATTCTTAATAACCTGTGTAATAACAGGAAGAATGATTTATAGTAAATCTGTCAATATTAGTTGCAAACCTTTTTACTTAATAGATATTTATACATATATATTTAGGCACTGTACCGTGTATGATTTTCACTGGATGTGCTAAAACTTAGCTTTGTCTGTGTTTTATGTGCTGTCTCTGGTTTTAAATATATATTGCCATGCTCAGTAGCACTCCTCTGTGACATTCATATGCTTATATATATGTTGTGGTTATTTTGGGGGTTTAATAGGAGCTTGTTAGGTGTCCAGTATATTTTACATTTGTGTTTCAGCTAGTCCTGGCTGATTGGAGGTTGGCAACCTCCTACTTAATTTAAGCTCACCCCCTCCCACATTTAAATGGTTAAGGGCTCACTCCATAGCATCTTCCACACAGGGGAACTTGTTTGCTTGCAGGATGGTTGTGACATCTCTAATACAGAGTGCCTTTCCTGGTAATGTACAGGTTAATAAAGGCTTCAATCAGACTTAGAACTTTGCAACTAATATTGACAGATTTACTATAAATCATTCTTCCTGTTATTACACAGGTTATTAAGAATTTATATTAGCGTTAGGGACCCCTGAATTGTGGTCTGCCGTGACGTTGGCTCAGGGGCTTACAACAATTTTGGCCAAAAATGTCAAACTAAAAGACCATTTTACTTAATAGATATTTATACATATATATTTAGGCACTGTACCGTGTATGATTTTCACTGGATGTGCTAAAACTGAGCTTTGTCTGTGTTTTATGTGCTGTCTCTGGTTTTAAATATATATTGCCATGCTCAGTAGCACTCCTCTGTGACATTCATATGCTTATATATATGTTGTGGTTATTTTGGGGGTTTAATAGGAGCTTGTTAGGTGTCCAGTATATTTAGCATTGAAATTAGCAAGGAAATTAGTTATTACAGCAGTTAAAATGTAAAGAGAATGTGTTTTTTGTTCCTGTTTTGTTGTCAACATTAGTCCAATTAACACATTAGTTTCCATATGATCTATTTCAAATGGTTTAATACAGGGGTGCGCAAACTGGGGGGCACTAGATTTTTTTGGTGGGGCGGCCCGGCACTCTTCTGCGCAATGCCTCTGTAACTCACTTACCTGAATTCAGCCATGGCAACGCGGCGCCAAATAACGCCGAAGAGTCACGTGATCTCACTTTGTCTGCCAATCCCCCCACATCACTCCCACAGGTTAATTAAACACGGTGTTAGTCCCTCATAGTATATCCGGTACTGATCCGGGCACAGCTTCAGCTACAGATCTACCAAGGCTTCCCTGTTCTCACTACCATCCGTTCTCCCCTCCTCCCCCCTCCTGCTGCAGTACTCACACTAACCACTGATCAATTATTTCGTACAGGGATCTACCTAATCGCGCGCCAGCTGCACAGAGGGCAAGAATATCTGCTCTACACTACCCTGCTGCAGCACGCTCCTAACAAGATTGCAATAGCTAACATCATGTCTGGAATGTATGCAGACAGGAAGATGATTTGAGGGACACCGGTAAATAGGTAAAGCAGTAGGATGATCGTTAGCAGAAGAGCATACAGAGTCTTTGCAAGCGCAAAGCCCAAACCCACTACTATCTATATCTATATAATTGAAAACGTTGTATGTTTGCTGTTCTTAGGTGCAATCTGATTGGTCCGTCAGTCTTTCACTCAGCCTCTGGCCAATCAGATTGGTCCGTGGCCCGGCCCCGCCCCCGCACACCTCTCATTGGCCTGCGTGGCTCTATGACGTCACCCAACTGCCACTCTCCTCTTCTCCTCACCCGCAGCTCACCTCCCCGCTACCTGGGAGGTGGCTATAACAGAGCTGACCCGCTCCTCCATGCGGCTCAGGTGCGAGGGGACTGGTGGGCCCCCTCCAGTCTTCTGTGCCTCGGCTGTGTGGTCAGCCAATTTGTTTTTCACTTTGCTCTTGCTATACCTAGATAGAGCATTAATGCGCTCCAGCATGCGCCGCCAAAAATGCACAGCTTCTCAGCAGTGCTGGTACCGGAGCAGAGAGACCTTATTCATTTTGAGTGGTTATCCACTACTCCCATCAGTTAATATTTCTAGCTCCTCGTTATTAAATTTGAGGCTTATAATTCTGGAAACCTGAGCAGCAGGAGCAGACCTGCCCGGGAGGTTGCAGCCTTCTCAGCCATCTCCACTGTTTTGCCGTTAAAATGAAATGGCTGAGATATCACCGTTTATAACGTGTATTTATTTGAAATTGAAACATGCTCATGGGCGTTGGGTTAGGTAACACACATGCGTAAGGCAGCACTAACTGACGTCCGCTAATAACACTTTTTCCCAATGCGCATGTGCAGTGTATTTTTTAACACGCTTCAACGCTACAAAAATCTCTGTTCATTCAGGTAACGTTACGATGGTTGTTTTGCTAATGGACGTCATTTTTTCATCTCATTAGCTTTGAGGATACCTGCTAATAATAAGAAAAATAATGTTTGTTCCCAATTTCGGGAACATCACGTTATTAGCGCAAAAACAACAGAGCTCTGTGGATCTACACCCAAGTGCTTTATCAGTATTTTACAGATGTTATATATATTTTTTAGTCTGGCACAGTACAGTTGATTTACAGGTAATTTGACCACTGGCTATGGATATAGAAATGGAGTAGTTCATGATCATATCACTCTGTTGAAGTGAAAGCCCATCATGTGATGCTTAGACTTGTTTGTATGTTTTGCTTATACAGATGTAATCTGTGACATTGTTCCCAATGATTACCAAGATATCTCAGTAAAACTCAGAATATCACAGGAGTTTCCAACATACTGAGAACGGGAAATTAAACTTGCTACATCTATGCATAAGCATTTTACATGTTATCAACTGCTCTTTTTGCCTGAAGGAACAGCTTAGTTGGGAGATCACTGTTTTTATGACCTGTGGAAAGTCAGCTTATCTTCAACCCTGTGTCTTGGGTACTTTGGAGCAGGAATGAACTGTGCCTTCAAAATCTTATGTACAGCACTTAAATAATATTCTAAAGAGACAAAATAATTTGGGAGCAGGAAGGAATGTAAAAAATCTTTTTCAACAGCATTTCAATAAATGGACGAATTTGCCTTATTTTTAAAGTGCATGTTTTATTTCACTGATTTATTTATTTGATTTGTTTATCAAATTAGCTTTGGCTAGTCTCAATCCTCCTCCAATGAGAGAAGGATGGTCCCAGAGGGGCCTTTGGCGGAGCACTACCGAAGAGAAAGAGGGGGCTACAACCAGTAGTGAATAAAAGGATTTATTTGGTGGTCAAACAGAAGTACATAGTCACATATACATGCCCTTGTACTGCATTAGCACATTTTATATATTATACATTTGCATGCAGAACATATTTTGCTTCAGCCATTCATCCAGTTGCTGTTAGCTCATAATAGTTTAGGATTGGATTCTAAATCACTTTATGTACATGATATCATAATTATAACATTTATGGGCATTACTAAGTATGAATTTAGGTGTTCATTATACAACCTGTTACATTCTATCTCTAGTATATATATGGTTCACCAATGCTTGCTACATTATTTTGTCCAATCATCTCCTTGATAAATTGTATCATTCTTATAGATTCACGTTATGCTATTAACTAATGCATATCAGACAGTTTCACCATGCTATTGTTGGTTTTATTCGTGTTTTTAATTCATTATAGCCCTATGCTACACTCGTTTTTACTAAATTTCACATTGTGTTATGTACAATTTTCTTCATGCATATCAGTTGCAGGCAGCTCCCGATCCCACGTCTCACTGGGGGGCGAGTTCTCGGTGAGGCCTCTCATTGGTGGCTCTCTCCGCCAATGGGATGGTCTCTCTGACCAACTCGCGCGAGTTCTGGCTCCGTGACGTCATCGCCGGGGGCGGGGGATTCAGTATGTAACAGGTATGTGTGCAGACGCGAATTCACTTTTTGATAAAGGGACGCCGGTCCCGAAACGCGTCAAAGTGACTATGTACTTCTGTTTGACCACCAAATAAATCCTTTTATTCACTACTGGTTGCAGCCCCCTCCTTCTCTTCGGTAGTGCTCCGCCAAAGGCCCATCTGGGACCATCCTTCTTTCTACTACGCTGGACGTGATGCACCCACTCATCAAGGATAGAGCTGTGCTGCAAGAGGGAGATCTCAGTATCATTGACTGACATGGTATGTACTTTTTGGTTTTGCTGGGAGCTTGTTTGGGACCTTTATGGTATATATGGAGATCTGAGCCAGCCACACAGCGTTACCAGTACTCATATACCACTGCATATATTGCCACATTTGAGTCTCCCATAGCACTCATCATTGCTCTTATACACCTTGTTTAAAGACTCATATTTAAATATATACACACATCCCTGGGACAGCTGAGACCCGATCATTGGGAGAATATCCCTCACCTACTATTTACCTCCTCCAATCAGTATAGGGGCTGCGGGCGATCAGCGGCACTACGGGAGTGTGACGGTGAGGGGGTAACTGTAATAAAGGTTTAAGCCCGTCCTGTTACCCCTGAGCCTGGTTTTGGGTCCCTAGAGTGTCAGCTCTTGGGCCCAAGTGTTGCATATGCACTGTGAAGTAACGTGAAGATGTGCAACAATAACGATTTTGGGTGTTTTTTGCCTGTCTGGGTGTGCTGGCACCAGGGGATGTTTAGGCTGAGTTCCAGGGTGGGTTTGACGGAGAAACTGGTTTGCAGAATGTTGCCGGCGTGCCGGAGTTACAGGATTCCCCAAGGGTGTACCCAGGAATCAGGTAAGATTCTCGGATACACTAAAGCACATTGCCCCGGTCAAACTCCTACCCTGCAAACATTCTGGCAACTCCCCGCTAGTGTTCCCGTGCAGCATGATCCAGACAAGGTAAAATGGGGACACAAGGGGTTAATGAATACCCACAACCTACATGGGGCATAAGGGGTTAATGTATATCCCCACACTCTACACCGGGTCCCTAGGATAAAGGGACACTGCCCAAGTAATGCCCAGGTACCCTGAATCCAGTATAGGGGTTCAAGAGGTTACTCCTGCTCAGGATAAAGCTGAGAGTTTATTGGTCTGTAAGGAAAATGCTTGTCATGTTAGAATAAAACTCTGTAAGTTAGGTTTTTACGGTATAACAGGGATGGGCTAGTGAGTGTAGAAACAGTTAAGGTTTTTTCACTCTCTCACCCCAACAGATTTAGTCCATTTTAATAAAGAAGTGTAGAGAAGTATAGGTTATTGAAACCAGCATGTTTTAAATGTATGAGTTATGGTAACAATGTTTTCTGAATAAGGGGAAAAGATTAAAACCGCAGACATTTCACCAACCACATCAAAGCAGATAGTTAACTTTGGCTGGGAACATCCTAGAGCGCTGAGTTTTGAGGTGAACGCTGCTGAGTTAAAACCATTAAAAAGGTTATCCCGTAATTTTTATAAAGCCTTATAAAAATTGATGAATAGAATTCTCCCAAGTTTTATATGTTTAAAGTAATGTCAGATGAAGTTATTTAGCATAGATAAGAAATCCATTTGCATTGGGAGCCACAGTAGCTACTCCGCCCCTAAGCTTCAAAGGCGATCCAGGATACGGATGGACGTGTTAAATCTTTTTGTTAGCAAGAAGGGGTTAAGGAGACTGAGCGGCACCCGGTAAGAGGGCCAGGGTCCCATATTCTAAGGGACAAGTGGGGGAAGATGGCAGTTGTCGCACATGCTCAGTTGCGAGTCTTTGTGCCAGGTTTTTCGCAGGACTGGCAGAACCTGGCTATAGGTGGGATGATTGGTTCCCATGCAGTGATTCGCTGCAGACTGTAAAGATAGGGCTTGTGAGGTTTTAAAAGTTTGTGCAGCCATCAGAGATCAGTTCCATCTAAAGTTTCATCATGTAAAGAAGATTCCATCGTAACCAAGGATTGCACGCCGCTTCAAGAGTCATTCTGTGGACATTTTATTTCATTTGACTCCATTCCAGTAAGTGTTCTTCGTGATATTTTGTAATTCAAGCAGTGTGTGTTCTCTTGTAAATAAATCACAATTCATTTTATCTCATGCTTTGTTCAATCAAAGGATCCAGACATTAAGGTGCTAAAAAGCTTGGTCTCCACCTGACAGGGATGTTTCAGGGCTGTCGGATGCTCTGGAGTTTTAGGGCAGTTCGGGAACACAGGAGGCGGCCATATAGCTTTTCGCACATGCGCAGTGCGTGATTTGTGCATGCACAGTGCCCCAATAGTTGCGGCGGCCTTTACCAGGCTCTGCAATGGGACTACGAGTCCCAGGAGCCTCTGGGGCTGCTACCCCATGTGCTGTACAGGAGCCAATAGAGCTGCTAGATCCACGGCAGCAGGAGAGATAGGTTTAGCGTGAATCTGGGACCACATCAGTCGGAGCAGGGTATGCAAAGATAGAGGTAGTGTCCAGAGGGCAGTGCTCCTCTGGACTAAGCCTAGATTGCACCCTTATGCCCCAGTTAGACTCTGATCATTGTCAGATTGTCGCTGCTACAGGGAAAGGCCACAGATAGGGACATTACCAGCAGTCAGATAACCGTGACAAGACGCCGCGCAGTGACTTGCGGCCTGTGGTCTGGGATCAGACCACCATCACATTAAGAGACTCTTACGGTGAGACCCTCCAGCGGGAGTTCACATGGACGGACCGGACAGACCTACGTCGGTGGATCAGACGGATCCTTTGTGTTATTTGGTGGTACCCGGGTACTGGAGTGCCCGTACAGGTTTCATATCAAAGAGCACCAACGGTCCGCAGGGGTAGCGCTACTCCCTACACTTTGGGTGGGGACTGACATAGGGAAAGGAGACCAAGGATATTGGTGCCAAGCACCCTATGTACTTTGGGGACACTCCCCCGGTGTATTGTGTGTGATATACTGTGTAGTACAGGTTGCTGTATCCTATGTTTAGTAAACCAGTTTATATATACCCTATGTGTGTGTTTAATATTGGTATTGGTTCCTGTGAGGGGTTTATCCCGCTACGCTGGGATCCCTCACAGGTGGAGGCGCTGCACTGAGGCGAACAAGAGATCACCTAAGGCTCCCAGAGGCGGAGGCTCAGGCCTTCTGTGAGCCACAGGTAACGGCAGCACAGGTGGTTTCCCTTAGTTACGGGGAAAGGGGGCTACAATAGTAATGCACTTCTCCTGCTCATCCTTTTAATTATTCAGCGATGGATCACATTGTGTCCTGAGTGAGTTACATTATTGCTATTTACTATCTCAGGCTGACTTTGTTACACACTTAGTCACGGACAGAATTACACACCGCTGTATTTACTCACAAAGGCAGTATCTACCTACAATGGTTTTTTAACATGTTGATCACCTTTTTACACCCTTAAGTCTGCCATCAGCAATCATTCCACTTTTCATCGATTAGGTTGCTATTAGGGATCTATCCAGTTTTGCCTAAATTAATGATTTGGTACCTGAGCACTCACATGCCCTCATATTGTTTTAATTATGTCTGCTTACTGCAGCTGTTTTTATTATTTAGTGCACTTAAGAGTTGTACCCAGAGGATCATTCAAATAGTTTTTGTAGCTAGTCATTAGCAGCATCTTATTATAGCAAGTGCATGCTACCTATCCATTATCAGACCTCAACACAGATTACCAGCTCTTATATCCATAACATCTTACATTATGGGTACTAACCTTGGGTTTAACCCTGTATGCACTGATTACACTGGCGACACACTTTATTCGAGCTCGGCTAGTCCCACGAATTCGGGTATACCCGGGTGTATTGAGGTTTGTGACTGTTTTCTGCCCGAGTGCATTGAGGTATTTTCCAGGCAGGGATTGAAGCATTTTATTCCCGCTGGCTGCAATACTGCACAGTATATATATATATACTGCATTACAATTCATGAATTTATGCCATCTGGTAGACACACGAAGCATTTCAGCCTATTAAATCCTAATCATTATCATTTAACAGATCAGCCGCCCGTCAGCCAGGCATGAACCCAGGCTGGGAAGGCAAACGCAACGGGGCTTGTCAGAGGTGAGGAGCGGCGCATTCCAGGTATCTGCCAGGTACATACTGGGTATTTGCTCGAATAAAGTGTGTCGGTGCAGTACCTGTCTCTGTAGACTATAATCTGTTACTATCGCCCGAGTTGTGGGCTATATAATCCTCACATCTACAGGCTACATTGGTACCTGGTGACCTCATTAGCCTCTACGGCACGCCTGCACAACTCCAGTCCTCGAGGGCCGCAAACAGGCCAGGTTTTCACGATATCCCTACTTCAGCACAGCTGGCTCAATTAGTGGTTCAGAATGACTGAGCCACTAATTGAGCCAGCTGTGCTGAAGTAGAGATACCCTGAAACACTGGCCTGTTTGTGGCCCTTGAGGAGTGGAGTTGTGCAGGCCTGCTCTACGGCTTTCTCCTTTCACTCTTCCAACTAAAAGGGCTGGGGAGCATTACAGTGGACTGTGGCATACATAGCCACTTTCCCAACACCATAGTGTGTGTAAAGTGGTGTAGCTAGACAGGCCCCATTAATATTAATACGGACTGCAATTGTTTTCTCCCTCCCCCATTCTTTACCTGATCCTCGCTCTCATCATCATCTCCCCCCTCCATCTCCCTCCCATCACCTTCCGCACCATCACTTCTCTCTCCCCCCACCACCACCTCTCCCCCCATCATTACCTCTCCTTCCCCACCATAATCACCTCCCTTCCTCACCATCACTTCTCCCTCCCACCATCACCACCCCTCTCTCCCCCCCACCTTCATTACCTCTCTCCTCCCCACAATCGTCCTCTCTCCCCCCACCACCATCGCCTCTCTCTCCCCCCCACCACCTTCACCTCTCCACCCCACCATCACCACCCCTCTCTCCCCCCCACCTTCATTACCTCTCTCCTCCCCACAATCATCCTCTCTCCCCCCACCACCATCGCCTCTCTCTCCCCCCACCACCATCATCACCTCTCCCCCCCACCATCATCCCCTCTCCCCCCCCTCCCAGCACCATCATCCCCTCTCTTCCCTCTCCCCCCTGCTTACCTGTGGGTGGTCCATTGTTAAACAGAGGATAAGCCAGCAGAGGAATCAGCAGCTGTTACACAGGTAGAGCAGGGGAGGAGCGTGCTCTAATGGTCTGTGCTAGAAGTCTTTCTTACTTCCAGTGTCTGCTGCAAGAGCGCGCTTCTCCCCTGATGTCCTGCTCTGCCTGTGTAACAGCTGCCGATTCCGCTGACAGTTTAGCCTCTGTTTAATGCTGGGGTCCCGTCGCTGCCGTATACCATCGCCCCCACCTGTCTGAAGAGGGCGATGGGCCACCAACAGGGGGGGGGGGCACGGGCTGCCAGGACTATAGCTGTGCCCTTGTGTGTGCACCATGCAAGAGAATCCCTGTCTCTGGCCACCATTTCTCTAGCTACTTGACTTTTAATTTTCAAGTGGCACCTCATTTTATCTTAGAAAGTGTTGCACTCCAGATTCTATAGTTTGAGCAATGCATTCCCTCCCCCCCTTCCCTCTTCAGCTACTATTGTCTAGAAATCGACAGCAGTTCAGCTATGAGACTTGCAGCAACACCTTTCCGAAAGGGATACTGGCTCCAACACACTCAATAATTATAGCTCTTGATCCTAATCAGTGGAGTTTAGCACATTGTGTCTCAGCCAGCCCCAGTTCCGATTTACAGGATGGATTTCATATTGCATAAATGGTGACATGCTTCGTCCCACAGACATGGACACAAAATATGATACATGCAATTATAATATCCAAGCACTACAATTCCTCTAATCTCAATCTATGCACCAAATTATGTTATGCAAGAAGAGTTAATACAAGATGGAAATAGCCAAAGTATATCAGACGTCATGCTGTATGTGAATATAACAATCCATAAAAGTTCACAATATCTTAATGCAAGATTTTTTCCTACAAAATGAAAGGTTCAAATTTATTTGAACCTTCTATTGGCTACTGTCTTACTTCAACTTCTTGTTTCTTTCATTTAACTTTGAGATATATTGTAGGTTGTGGTAACTTATTGACCACATGAGTCTGTCAAAGATTTAGTTGAAGACCTCCCAATTCTATTTAGCTTCACTCAGAGCATACATTTGGCCTGATTCTTGAATGAATTTTCTGGTGTGTAACAAGATGTTCCTTCCGAGTAAAACTCTTCCCACAATCAGAGCATGCATACGGCCGCTCTCCTGTGTGTGTTCTCTCGTGCACTCGAAGATTTGATATGCAAATAAACCTTTTTCCACATGCAGTGCAGGCATACGGCCTCTCTCCTGTATGAGCTGCCTGGTGTTTAATAAGACTTGAGCTATCAATAAAGCCTTTCCCACATTCATTACAGGTATACGGCTTCTCTCCTGTGTGGGTTCTCCTGTGTATAACAAGAGTGGAGCTGCTAGTGAAGGTTTTCTTACATTCAGTGCATGTATATGGCTTCTCTCCTGTGTGCGTTCTTTTGTGTATAGTAAGAGAGGCTTTGGTAGTAAAGCCTTTCTTACACTCAGTACAAACAAAAGGTTTTTCTCCAGTGTGGGTCCTTTCATGTGTAATTAGAAAGGCTCTGCTAGTAAAGTCTTTACCACAATCGGTGCATCTGTATAAGTTCTCTCCTGTATGGATTCTCATGTGTACAGTAAGGGAGTATGTGCTAGTGAATCGTTTCCCACATTCACTACATAAGTGTGACTTCTCGCCATTGTGAATCCTGTGCTGTGACTTCTCTCCAAAGTGGGTCCTATGGTGCTTAAGAAGATTTGAGCTAGTTGCAAAACTTTTGCTACATTCATTACATGCATATCTATATGTATACAGTCCCCCACCAGTGTGGGTAGACAAGTGCTTAACAAGCGCTAAACTGCTAGTAAAGCTTTTTTCACATTCGGAACATGGAAATGGCGTCTCTCCTCTGTGTTTTCTCTGATGTACAACAAGATAGGTACTACGAGTAAAGCTTTTCCCACATTCAGAACATACATAAGGTCTCTCCCCTGTGTGCGTTCTCTGGTGTATACCAAGATATGATCGGTAACTAAAGCTTTTGCCACATTCTGCACATGCAAACTGTTTCTGTCCCTTGTGGAGTGTGGGTCGAATTGTAGATTCTGATTCGTCCCAATTGGTTTTGCTACTTTCAATGCATTGGTAGGTATTTTCTTGCACGGAAGTGTCACCATTTCTATTATCACATATATACTTGGTCACTATACTTTCGTCTGAACTATGCATGTTAGCAGCTGCAATATTTTGCCCTGCACATGAAGTAGATTCCTCTGGTGAGTTTCCAGTAGAGTCTCGCTGTTTCCTCGTGTTCATGCAGTTTTCCTGTGCATGTTGGAGAATGTTCTCTTCCTGTGATTCTTTTTGCTTGTTTCCAGTTACATAAACACAATCTGCTATAAAGAAATACACGTGGTCAAAAAAATAATAAAAAGTTAAAATCAGGATACATCATTTTTAAACCATGGCCTTTCCAACAAAGGAACTGTACATCTATGTAGGCAAAGTTAAACATAATATTTGCGCACACATTTTTTCAGAAGTCAGGAAGCTCTCACTATTTTATCTGGATGGAATTTATTTGGTGATACAGGGTGGATGATGTGCATTAAGATTCATTACTAATCATTCTGAACTAGTGCCCACTTTTTCCTTTCCTATGCTTGAGATTGAATTCAGGCCGCTGATATAGTAGGTGCATGCAATGGAGCGCATGGCATTGTGCGTGCCTGTCGGCCGACCGATCTATGGCCTGAAATTGTCTGCTCGAAAATCGCAATGTTAATCTCGCAGCTGATTTACGACACGGGCTGGGTTTATGTGGTTTACATGGGAATAAAGAAATGTATTGAAGTCTGAGAAGTTTATGGAAAATTAGATCTCACCAGTGGAGTGCTTTGGACAAAATACGTGAGACCTCATATTCTGAACCAGCGACCTCTGGGGAAAATCCATAGCATTTGGTAAAGTATAGGATTTTCTGTCTGTTTTACCCTAAGCACTGCATTTTTATATATATATTAAAACATTTAATAAGTAATGCTTTGGACTTTGAATGAACGCTCTGGGGAGAGTATTAGTGTTCGGACACATTTGGCTACGACTGATTTTGGCGTGTTAAAGTGCATAGTTTATTCTATAATAAACAGGGACCTGGGGCCCTGGCAAATATTAATCTGACATCTCTTATCATATCTGCATACTCCCAGGTGGTGTCAGTGGATACATATGATTTGCAATTGAGTAGGGGTTAATAATAACTCACTGGTTCCTTGCAGAGGATAAAGGTAGGTTGGCTGGAATAGCCATGGATATTAACCCTGGTTACATATCTAAGTCACGTGCTCACTTGTGTGCTGTTCGTGGCCGTGGTATATTGGGACGGATTGAGGAGAGATGCAACTCATTTGAGGGACCTTTGTGGAGGTGAAGAGTGAGGCAACTTGCGGGTTGTGTATTGATCCTTGATCCTGTAGAGGAGATATTGTCCATTTTACGGAGCGCTTGCGGGTGTAAGTTTTAACCCTTGTCCCGTATGCAAGTCGTGGGCAAGCTGGATGCCGTACGTGACAATTGGCCTAACCATATCCATTTCTCCTTCATCACCTGGTGTTTGTCACAGCTACAGCAATTGAAGCACAAATTTATATTGTACCAGAAAAGGCAGTAAATCTGCAATGAATCTCAATGTGCTGCAGCCTTCCAGTGTCATAAGTTACAAAATGTGTAACTGTAAAATCCATTGTGTATAGTTCCTATCTTGTATGTATACACACACACACACACACACACACACACACACACTTTGTTCTACATATGATGTACTTCAGTCTAACTGTATATTTCCTCAGAGATTGTTTTCATTACTTACTGGAGCTGGGATGTACAGTAATGTTCCTTCCCTGAGTGTCAGGAAGATTCCTTACGTATGACTCTCCGTTCTCCTTCTTTGGTCCAAATTCAGGCTCCATGTTCAGGCTGGCACTGTTGATATGAATGGAGCATTATTTCTGTTTGATGACGATAGGATGACCATTTCATACAGAAAGTATCTCCAAGCACATAATATATTCTCTGACACGTTATTACTAACAAAATCAACATTTCTGAATGTTAACAGCATTCATCTTAGGAACATCAATGTAAAATTGGTGTATAAAAATATACTCAAGTATTTACATGTCTGCAATGAATGCTCACAAAGAGCATACTATGTAAATTACAAGGAGTGGACCTTAAAGCTGCAGACCAAGCAATGTCCTACATGTGGGTTTTTTTTAATCTGTTCTGTAGATTTCTGAGAAAATACTTGTAAAATTAAAAAAAAAAAAAATCTGAATAACATTTTGAATGTATTATAATGTAACAAGTATTTTGTTTCTATAGCAACCATTTAGAAAGTCACATCCCCTTCCTCTTCTGAAACAGGCTCTACCACATCTCTTTGTGAGCCCTTCCCTCCCTCTAACAGTGCACCAATTGTATCTCGTGACTGCCTGGTCACATGATCTTCCCCACAGAACTTTGCATCTTTGGTCCTCTTCTGCTGCACTGACAGCCATTTAGTAATCCCTCGGGCTTAATCTTCGTCAATTTAGCTAATTGCTTAAGGTGAAAAAAGAACAGAGTGTATTAAACTTATACTGATTTTTTTAAAATATAAACTAAACCATTTACTCTAGGAAGTTGTATAAAAATGTGCAAAATCCTGTTCAACGTCAGAGTTTCCTATACCTGGACATCAGCTTTAAAAATAAATTAATTAATTAAAAGAAAGTGTCAGTTTATGATCCTGAAATGTTTGCTCATTTGGATATCTATCCTGAATATTTAACTCAAACACAAAGCAACAAAAAGTACAATCACAGCACCTGTAGCTGGGAAATTCCTGGGCTATGGGGAAAAGCTCAATTTTAACCTCCCAGACACTTAATATTTCAAACACATAAATACAGAATGAAGCACTTGATAAAAAAAAAAAAAAGAAGAAAAGTGTTAGAAAGGGCAAGTTTTGTTAGAAAAAAAATACAATGCAAAAAATGGTGATTGACGCCAACTGCTGCCACAGCACCTCAGATATTGTGCAGAGTATTACTCCTCCTCTCTCCCTTGCACAGTATTACCCCAGACCTCTCCCACAGCATTAATCCCATCCCTGAGCCTGCTGCCTATGGGGTACCATTTCCCTACTGTAAAACACTTATTGATGCAGATTTTAAATGAAATGGTTGAATGGTGTGATTGTGTTGACCATTTGATGGACTATTATCAGTTCTTATCTTCACCTGCAATACAGAGCATTTTTATCTTCATTTTCCTCGGGAATGAAACAAACACACAATCCGGGGGAGTCTCCTGCCCAGACCCCATAATAGGAAGCAGCTCCTCTCCTTACCGCGCGCAGCTGCTGCAGCCTTGTTGGTGAAGATGCCACAAAATAACCAAAAGTAGAACATAGTAGCCTTGTTCTAATTCTCTGCACTGATTGGCAGGAGTTTATCACATGATCTTCTTTCTTCTCAGCATTCTGGGAGTTGTAGTTCTGCTTTTAATAAAATGCTATACAGCTCTTAGTGCAGCAGAACCACATGTCCCAGAACTCCCTGTGCTCACAGTGTCACTGGTCAGGTTGATCCTCCCACAGACATAAATACAGAGATTGAGCAGCAGAC